>NC_060184.1:38023528-38043528 GCF_021184085.1 Oncorhynchus gorbuscha
ACACACACACACACACACACACACACACACACACACACACACACACACACACACACACACACACACACACACACACACACACACACACACACACACACACACACACACACACACACACACACACACACACACATAATCGCTAGGCTTATTAGCGTGTTGTGAGACCAGAAAGATCTGGGGACGAATGTGGATCTCTGCTTCAGGGTGTGAGTCCACTGAGTGTTTTGGAACAGGACACCACACTGATACGGTGAAAGGGACTGTATGTTCCCATCTGATTTTGCTTCATTTTTCCTTTTACCCTAGTCTTGTTCACTGCTCACGACTAATGACTCCTTTAACCCAAACTGCATAGATTTCAGTTCAGTTTACCTTCCGCGGTCTAACCTAAACCATTTGAGGGAGAAACTAATGTGCATACCTATGATCAGCCTCTAGGGGTCAAATTAATCCGACCCCATGATTCACGGCCTAGTCGGCCTAGCGTGCATCCCCGGGCTCACCTACCGTCACTCCTTTGCTGAGGTAGAGAAGACATGGCCTATTGACCTGATCTGGCCCCCACCCCTGCCTCTCTGCCCATGATCCCACTGGGCCTCTCTTCTCTCTCTCTCCCTCCCTCTCTCTCTTTACACAGGGGTGAACTGCAGGCAGCATCAGTCCTCATAAATATCAGCATGGTCGGCCGAGCGTAAGGAATAGAGAGAAAAACATCACACACCTGTGTTGTAATTACATGGGGATGGACGCGCTGTAGAGTAGTGGAGTTACAACTGGGTGTGCAGGACCTACTGGAGAGAGAGGGATTGCACAGGTTATTTCTCCCAAAAACATTGTTACAAATGATCTATGTTATTTCTCTGGACAACTCACTAGAACAGTTTGAGAAATACGGTTATTTTGCGCACAGAGGATTGATCACGAAACTTTTTTTTTTTTCCCATTTTCCTTTTTGTTTGTTATTGCTGTGCGGCTAGATTGTTGGGTTTAGAGGTTTGTTTGTAGAGGTTTTGATGTTTAATGAGGGGACAGACTACCTGCAATGCTATCAAATAAAGATGAAAAGGCACGTTGAGTGTTGACGGGATACATGATACCTGCAGATGCTGTTCAATTGAACCGTAATCCTAAAACAAAAAATCAAAACCCATGACTGTGGAAAACCAGGCCCCAGACCCCACGGATATTGGGTTGTATGTATCATAACAAGGTCATCACAGGGCCAAGCTGGGTGATCATTTTATCAAACAGACAGAAATCAATGGGGGAGGTGTGTGTGTTTGTGTGTGCCTCCTCAGCGCCACTTCCTTGACTCTGTTAAAACTGATAACCTGTCCCTCGGAGTCCATCCGGATAGCATCTAGATCGATTCAGATTTCTCCACGTTTGGAAAGTCGAAGAGAGAGAAGGACCATGGGAAACATATACACCGACATAAAAGGCTTAGGGAAAGTGCATAGAATGGAAAAAAAATGTTGTTTCTTCACTAATTTCTTCACACAGTTTCTTTTCCATCTCCAATGCAAATTGTGTGAGTTCATTTCTTTGACTTTGTGCTTGTAATTATTAGGATGCACTAAATGTTCTGTTTGTCCTCTACAGCACCCCCTACGGTCCGCATCGTGCACTCGGGCCACGCGTGTAACGTGGAGGAAGAACGTCACACAGAGAGGGTGTACACCATCCGGGAGGGAGAGACCCTGGAACTCACCTGTCTGGTGACAGGACACCCACGACCACAGGTCAGTCCACCGGCCAATCACTCTGTACAGCCAATCAGGACACTAACTTATCACTGCACTCATCACCACTCTCTTTCTGAACTATGAACATTTCAGAAGATATCCAGTCCAGTTTTGATGCTCTTAGACTCAGTCGGTGCCATTTAAGATTAGGGAGGATCATTTGTTGTATTTATATGAGCATATCATTATTTCTATTACAGCATATTGGATGACTGTCATTCATATTCCATTCACCCAGCTCAATGTAACATTGATAGGTTTAGGCTACTACATGATACTCAAATTGTCACAGTTGTCGTGAGAACGGGACCGATTCCCAACAGATGTTGAGTTCCACATGTTTATTTCAGAAGTGAAACTTAAAGCAAAAACAATAAATCAATAAACGAACAACGAAACGTGACTATGTGGTGCAACGATAAACAGCTGCCTCTAATTGGGAACCACATTAGCACCAACATAGAAATAGATATACTAGATATACCCTGACCCACTACACCATAGAGAACCAAGGGCTCTCTATGGTCAGGGCGTGACAGTACCACCCCCGCCCCAAAGGTGCGGACTCCGGCCGCAAAACCAAAAAACTAACAATAAACAACTGCCTCTAATTGGGAACCACATTAGCACCAACATAGAAATAGATCTACTAGATCACCCCCTAGTCACGCCCTGACCTACTACACCATAGAGAACCAAGGGATCTCTATGGTCAGGGCGTGACACAAATTTGCCTTATACGCATCAGAGGTTAGAGTAATCAAGGTGAGAGAAAATGTCACATTCAATACCGCCTTGCACACTCTTGCCTGCATCTAGCTGATCTGAAGTGTAATCATTAGTCCAAACACCCACCACTCTCTAAAACAAGAGTTTCTATTGGACAAATTGAGGTAGGTCCAACAGAAGTGTTTTGCAACAGAATCGGCAGAATGAATATACCCCTGATCACCCGCACACACAGTGCACTTTCATAGCAGCCACACACAACATCATCACTTTGCTCGTTGTATGACTCCTTCTTGCATCTATGCTCTCTCTTCTTCTCACCTTGTCCCTTCACTTGTGGACTTCAGTGCACAACACAACAGCTGTCTGTGACAAGGTGCAAAAACCTCTTCAAGCCAAACTTTCATACCATAACCGCTAACATTAAACAGTCTACGTCTTTGTCACCATATTAACATTATAGAAAACAATCTAGAACTAACGCGTTAGTGAACCCACAATTCAATGAATGTGTACAATCATGCAGTGTACAATGCAAGCAGTTTATCAGTTACACCAGCGGGCCCTGGTGGCAATATATTAATTAAACCAAAAGCTTACCTTGACTTGGAAGAGTTGCAGTGTTGGGTAGCCTTAGCCAGCTAGCTAACATAAATAGTATTCCACTCTATTTGAGTCAAGTTGTTGAGTAGGCTAAATTAGCCACATTAACTAAGTAAATGAAAGGTAAAACTAAGAAGAAGAAAAAGCTACTTCTCTTTCTTTCTCTTTCTCTCTCTCTCTCCCTCTGCTGCTTCTTCCTACTTTTTGAAGAAATTCATTTGTTCAAAACTGTTCAACTATTGTCTTTCTCTCTCTTTGAGTCAACTATTCACCATACTTTATGCACAGCAGTGCTAGCTAGCTGTAGCTTACGCTGTCAGTATTAGATTCATTCTCTGATCCTTTGATTGGATGGACCACATCAGTTCATACAACAAGAGCTCTGATAGGTTGGAGGACGTCCTCCAGAAGTCCTTATAATTACTCTGTAAGTCTATAGAAGGGGGTGAGCACCATGAGTTTGAATTAAAAAGGATAACTTTTTCACAATAGCAATTTTTAGAAATTCACCGCGTAGAATGGTCCTCCCCTTCCTCCTCTAAAGAGCCTCCACTGGTATCAGCACCACAGAGCTCTCACTCCACATGTCTCCCCACTAAACCGGCTTATAAAATTAATCCGTCAATTATTGTTGCTCTGTATTGTACTGTGCACCTGCAAATTCCTAATTAAAAGCTGGCAGATCTAATGAGTAGTGTGAAGACAAAACAGCCGCCGCGTCTGCCAACTCAACATTGCAACGCAAGTAAGTGAATAAATAACTAAAAACAGGAAATACCACTGCTGTGTGATATGAATGCAGAGTAAAGAGGGTTGAGCGAGCAGAATGGGTCCTCAGCATCCTAACAAGGAGCTTTTTATCTATGCTCTCCGTGATTCCAACCAATTAAAGCGTTGAGCTCTTGGACATCTTCAATCACATGCTTATTCTCACCTGTGACGAGACACCAAGGGCTCGTTCAGATGAGTGCCATGTTACAGAGCGTTCAGATAGTATGATAGAAGTATGTAGAACAGACACGATTCTCTGCCATGTAAAACATGAATCATGCCAGCTCTGCAATGATGAAGTGATCAGTTCAGACACAAACAAATAAATAAATACTACATGTCCATCAATTAAGAAGTACTTTGTATCCAGCACTGTGTTAATTGGCTTGGTTAGACAAATTCAATGTGTATCTGGGGATGGGATTGACTGCCATTTACATTCATTCATATTTAGTTCCCTTTTGATCGATATATTTACGATTCTTTTGTACACGTCCTGTTGATGCAGAGAAGGCTATGGATTTTTATATTCCCTTTGAAAAGGTGAAGGACACTTACATTAGTGAGACACTCGACAGGCGATTCATCTTCTGCTCTCATCCGTGGCGACAACTTGTTCTTTCCACCGTCTTGACTTCCATACTCTTCATTCATTTTTTTTTTGGGGGGGGGGGTGAGAGAGAGAGTGAGAGAGAGAGAGAGAGAGTGAGAGAGAGAGAGAGAGAGAGAGAGAGAGAGAGAGTGAGAGAGAGAGTGAGAGAGAGAGTGAGAGAGAGAGAGAGAGAGAGAGAGAGAGAGAGAGAGAGAGAGAGAGTGAGTGAGAGAGAGTGAGAGAGAGAGTGAGAGTGTGAGTGAGAGAGAGTGAGAGTGAGAGAGAGAGAGAGTGAGAGAGAGAGTGTGTGAGTGAGAGTGTGAGTGAGAGTGTGTGAGTGAGAGTGAGAGTGAGTGTGAGTGAGAGAGTGAGAGAGTGTGTGAGTGTGTGTGAGTGTGTGAGTGAGAGTGAGAGAGAGTGAGTGAGAGTGTGAGTGAGAGTGTGTGAGTGAGAGTGTGTGAGTGAGAGTGTGTGAGTGAGAGTGAGAGTGAGAGTGAGAGAGAGTGAGTGTGTGAGTGAGAGTGAGTGTGTGAGTGTGAGTGAGTGTGTGAGTGTGTGAGTGTGTGAGTGTGTGAGTGTGTGAGTGTGTGAGTGAGTGAGTGTGAGTGAGTGTGAGTGAGTGTGAGTGAGTGTGAGTGAGAGAGAGAGAGAGAGTGAGAGAGAGAGAGAGAGAGAGAGAGAGAGAGAGAGAGTGAGAGAGAGAGAGAGAGTGAGAGAGAGAGAGAGAGTGAGAGAGAGTGAGAGTGAGTGAGAGAGTGTGAGAGAGTGTGTGAGGGAGAGAGTGTGAGGGAGAGAGTGTGAGGGAGAGAGTGTGAGTGGAGAGTGAGTGTGAGTGAGTGAGTTTACAACAGAGGAGAGAGATCAAAGGGCTACATGGCAGTAGCGGGAGAGGCAGGATTTCCTTTGAAAGTGAGTCATTATGAGCCCCAGTCAGATCCCATGGCATGGGAGGAACAGGGCTGTCGTTCTGGGCTTAGGGATGGAGCAGCCTGGGTCTCTGGTGGTTCTGGTGTGAGTGAAGGGGGTTGTCGGGACTCATGCTACAAAGTAGATGGGAAGAATAGGGGGTTATTTGGGGGTAGTCTGTACTAGTGTACGAGTCCCGAGGCTGTTGGTAAAACATAAGGGATGTCAGTCCTCATCAAGGATAATTGTAAGTGAATAATAACAATTCATCTTTCCATTAGAATGAAAAATGTATCTTCTGAGCGTGTTCATAATCTTAGCCCTGGGGTGGGTGGGGGCTTCTTCTCCTCCTCCTTAAAGTTCTGTCATTTCTTCTTCTGCATGCTAATTTGACTTAACTTGTTCCTCCTTCAAGAGAGGAGCAGACCCGTAGCCCTGAGTACACCACTATTCTAACCAAAGGTTATATGTCGTTTTTAGACAAGAAAAGAAAGATACAGTTTTGATTAGGAGGAACCTTCCTTCTGTATTTTTTTAATTGCTTGGGTTGGTGTCACGGCTGTCGTAAGGAGAGGACCAAGGTGCAGCGTGGGGAGCGTACATTTACCTTTTATTGAATAAAAATGACGCCAAACAAAACAATAAAAGCAACCTAACAAACCGTGAAGCTCAAAGGCAAAGTGCCCTAACAAAGTCAACTTCCCACAAAACCCAGGTGGGAAAAAGGGCTACCTAAGTATGGTTCCCAATCAGAGACGACGATAGACCGCTGTCCCGGATTGAGAACCCTACCCGGCCAAACATAGAAATAGAAAATCATAGAAAAACAAAACATAGAATCCCCACCCCAAATCACACCCTGACCAAAACAAAAAGAGACATAAAAAGGATCTCTAAGGTCAGGGCGTGACAATTGGGTTGAAAGCAAATCTGAAAGGAGAAGTGGACAATAAAGTGTTCTTCTAATCTTACTGAAGTTAGCAGTGTTATGAAAAGCAACTTATAGGTAACTCACATACTCCCTATAAGGTAACACTTTACTTGACATCTAGCATTAACACGTTATGACACGGTCATAACCATGTCGTAATATGTCATAGCAGTTGACATACCTTGTCATAACCTGTCAAAAATGTGGTCATAACAGTGTCATGACACATATATTTAGACCTGTTGTGACATACGGTATATTGCTTTATTTTATGGCTGGTTATGACACCTACATAAGTGTCAAAACCTACCACACAAGGCAAAACATTCCATTATTAATTACACCATAGCCTACTT
Source organism: Oncorhynchus gorbuscha (assembly GCF_021184085.1). Classification (NCBI taxonomy): domain Eukaryota; kingdom Metazoa; phylum Chordata; class Actinopteri; order Salmoniformes; family Salmonidae; genus Oncorhynchus; species Oncorhynchus gorbuscha. The sequence goes on from NC_060184.1 coordinate 38,030,162, forward strand.
GTCCACAGTATGTTTATGTTATATAGCATTTTCAGAAATTGACCTTATTCAATTATCATTGTAATTGCGCACACATTGATGTCAGACATGCACCTACCCCAGTGCTCTGTTGCTGATGACTGGGATGAATGCAGGAGCAGATTTCAGGAGCAGAACAAGACACACTGCTTTTGAATGATGACTGATATAAGGGCATGTATGTGATAGGCCTATCTGGCTTATATGATTCTGATGGTTATAATGCTTCTTGACTGTGTCATAAAGTGTATTCTCTTAGTCCAAGTAAAGTGGCACAGGATGGTCATAACACTTCTTGACTGTGTCATAAAGTGTATTCTCTTAGTCCAAGTAAAGTGGCACAGGATGGTCATAACACTTCTTGACTGTGTCATAAAGTGTATTTTCTGCAAGTTCTTGAAAATATGCTGGGAGAAAAACATGGCTGTAAAGAATTCATTACTACAACAACAACAAAGGATTTCAGAAACAAACTTTCAAACCAAAGGAAACATCTTGGCAGGAAAAAATACAATTGAGTAAATGTGGGGTTTGACAATCCTATGTAGGTGTCATAACCTGCCACTCAATAACACAATGCATTGTATGTCACAACAGGTGTAAATGTACGGGTCAAGAAAGTGCTATGACTATATTATTACAGGTTATGACAAGTTATGTCAGCTGTTATGACATATTATGACACTGGGACACACCGGGTCATATAAGAGCGTCTGCTAAATGACTTAAATGTAAATGTAAATGTAATAACATGTTATGACGCTAAGTGTCAAATAACGTGTTACCAAATAAAAGTCTATGTGGAATTGAACCCACAACTACCACTATCCACCAAGCCACTGATCCCTATGGACCTCACTTGACATTGAAGTCTAATCGTCGTTGCGACATTGTGCCATTGAAGGTCATCTCTATAAAGTCATGTCACAATTCCTGCACTACTTTATTATAAGCACACCTGCAAAGATGACATGTCCTCATTACCAGACAGACCTTGTGTTTCTCCATCAGTAAGAACTACCAGTTCCCTGAGTAATACCTTTACTCAGACTGAGACTTGTGCGGGCCAGTATCACACAAAGCGAATGGCCAACTGCGTACTAAACTGGGCCGTCGTTGACAATTTTCACCGGCGATGAATTATTTTAATGTCTGTCAAGAAGCAACTCTCTCTAAATTACCCACAAACCCCTCAAGCCCTCCCACTGATGGAGGCTTTGGCTCTAGTCCAACCAGGTGGAAGCTTTCTCTCAGCATGGCGCTCTCTGTCCCATGCCACACAGACACACACAGAGAAACACATACAGCTAACCTCACGACATTGACACACCTCAGCCACCTATTATGGGACATATTCAATCAATCCCTATACCAGTCTGCTGTTCCCACATGCTTCAAGAGGGCCACCATTGTTCCTGTTCCCAAGAAAGCTAAGGTAACTGAGCTAAACGACTACCGCCCCGTAGCACTCACTTCCGTCATCATGAAGTGCTTTGAGAGACTAGTCAAGGACCATATCACCTCCACCCTACCTGACACCCTAGACCCACTCCAATTTGCTTACCGCCCAAATAGGTCCACAGACGATGCAATCTCAACCACACTGTACACTGCCCTAACCCATCTGGACAAGAGGAATACCTATGTGAGAATGTTGTTCATCGACTACAGCTCGGCATTCAACACCATAGTACCCTCCAAGCTCGTCATCAAGCGCGAGACCCTGGGTCTCGACCCCGCCCTGTGCAACTGGGTACTGGACTTCCTGACGGGCCGCCCCCAGGTGGTGAGGGTAGGTAACAACATCTCCTCCCCTCTGATCCTCAACACTGGGGCCCCACAAGGGTGCGTTCTGAGCCCTCTCCTGTACTCCCTGTTCACCCACGACTGCGTGGCCACGCACGCCTCCAACTCAATCATCAAGATTGCGGACGACACAACAGTGGTAGGCTTGATTACCAACAACGACGAGACGGCCTACAGGGAGGAGGTGAGGGCCCTCGGAGTGTGGTGTCAGGAAAATAACCTCACACTCAACGTCAACAAAACTAAGGAGATGATTGTGGACTTCAGGAAACAGCAGAGGGAACACCCCCCTATCCACATCGATGAAACAGTAGTGGAGAGGGTAGCAAGTTTTAAGTTCCTCGGCATACACATCACAAACAAACTGAATTGGTCCACTCACACAGACAGCATCGTGAAAAAGGCGCAGCAGTGCCTCTTCAACCTCAGGAGGCTGAAGAAATTTGGCTTGTCACCAAAAGCACTCAAACTTCTACAGATGCACAATCGAGAGCATCCTGGCGGGCTGTATCACCGCCTGGTACGGCAACGGCTCCGCCCTCAACCGTAAGGCTCTCCAGAGGGTAGTGAGGTCTGCACAACGCATCACCGGGGGCAAACTACCTGCCCTCCAGGACACCTACACCACCCGATGTTACAGGAAGGCCATAAAGATCATCAAGGACATCAACCACCCGACCACTGCCTGTTCACCCCGCTATCATCCAGAAGGCGAGGTCAGTACAGGTGCATCAAAGCTGGGACCGAGAGACTGAAAAACAGCTTCTATCTCAAGGCCATCAGACTGTTAAACAGCCACTACTAACTAACATTGAGTGGCCGCTGCCAACACACTGACACTGACTCAACTCCAGCCACTTTAATAATGGGAATTGATGGGAATGATGTAAATATATCACTAGCCACTTTAAACAATGCTACCTTATATAATGTTACTTACCCTACATTATTCATCTCATATGCATACGTATATACTGTACTCTATATCATCGACTGGCATCCTTTGTAATACATGTATCACTAGCCACTTTAACTATGCCACTTTGTTTACATACTCATCTTATATGTATATACTGTACCTTGATACCATCTACTGTATCTTGCCTAGGCTGCTCTGTACCATCACTCATTCATATATCCTTATGTACATATTCTTTATCTCCCTTACACTGTGTATAAGACAGTAGTTTTGGAATTGTTAGTTAGATTACTTGTTGGTTATTACTGCATTGTCGGAACTAGAAGCACAAGCATTTCGCTACACTCACATTAACATCTGCTAACCATGTGTATGTGACAAATAAATTTGATTTGGATGCCTGTCAAGTTTAGACCTGTTGGCTGGCAGGAGCATCGCTAGGGCAGGTTCCCATGGAGAGGTCAAAAGGTCATTGGAAGGACTTGTGAGTCAGGGCTGTAAGGAGGAAAGAGATAGCAATATGCGGTGTGAAGCTGGAGGTGTTGATTCAAATCTCAGGGGAGGCCAGGTACACTGACTGTCTCTCTCACCCTCTTCCTCTCTTTCTCTCTCTCTATCTCTCTGTCTCTGTTTATTTCACCCTTTTCCTCTCTCTCTCTCTATCTCTTTCTCTCTTCTCTCTCACCCTCTACCCCTCTCTCGCTCACTCTCTCTCTTTCTCTATCTCTTGCTCTCTCTCTCTCTTTCACTCACTCACTCACTCACTCACTCACTTCACTCACTCACTCACTCACTTAACATCTCTCCTCTGCTCACTCCTTCTCACTCAACTCTCTCTTTCTCTTTTTCTCTCACCCTCTTCCCCTCTCTCTCACTCACTCGCTAGGGCTCTCTCTCTCTTTCTCTTTCAGGGCTCGCTCTCTCGCTCTCTCTCGCTTGCTCTCTCTCTGTTTCTTTCATCCTTTTTTCTCTCTCTCTCTCTCTCTCTCTCTCTCTCTGTTTCCTTTTCTTTTCTCTCTCTCGCTCTTTCTCTCTCACCCTCTTCCTCTCTTTCTCGCTCACTCTCTCTTTCGCTCTCTCTCTTTCTCTCTCATCTCTCACCCTCTACCCCTCTCTCGCTCACTCTCTCTCTTTCTCTATCTCTTGCTCTCACTCACTTACTCACTCACTCACTCACTCACTCACTCACTCACTCACTCACTCTTTCTCTCTCTCTCGCTCACTCCTTCTCACTCACTCTCTCTTTCTCTCTCTTTCTCTCACCCTCTTCCCCTCTCTCTCACTCACTCGCTCTCTCTCTCTCTTTCTCTTTCTCTCTCGCTCGCTCGCTCTCTCTCGCTTGCTCTCTCTCTGTTTCTTTCATCCCTTTTCCTCTCTCTCTCTCTCTCTCTCTCTCTCTCTCTGTTTCCTTTTCTTTTCCTCTCTCGCTCTTTCTCTCTCACCCTCTTCATTTACATTTACATTTAAGTCATTTAGCAGACGCTCTTATCCAGAGCGACTTACAAATTGGTGCATTCACCTTATGACATCCAGTGGGACAGTCACTTAACAATAGTGCATCTAAAACTTAGGGGGGTGGGGTGAGAGGGATTACTTAACCTATCCTAGGTATTCCTTAAAGAGGTGGGGTTTCAGGTGTCTCCGGAAGGTGGTGATTGACTCCGCTGTCCTGGCGTCGTGAGGGAGTTTGTTCCACCATTGGGGGCCAGGGCAGCGAACAGTTTTGACTGGGCTGAGCGGGAGCTGTACTTCCTCAGTGGTAGGGAGGCGAGCAGGCCAGAGGTGGATGAACGCAGTGCCCTTGTTTGGGTGTAGGGCCTGATCAGAGCCTGGAGGTACTGAGGTGCCGTTCCCCTCACAGCTCCGTAGGCAAGCACCATGGTCTTGTAGCGGATGCGAGCTTCAACTGGAAGCCAGTGGAGAGAACGGAGGAGCGGGGTGACGTGAGAGAACTTGGGAAGGTTGAACACCAGACGGGCTGCGGCGTTCTGGATGAGTTGAAGGGGTTTAATGGCACAGGCAGGGAGCCCAGCCAACAGCGAGTTGCAGTAATCCAGACGGGAGATGACAAGTGCCTGGATTAGGACCTGCGCCGCTTCCTGTGTGAGGCAGGGTCGTACTCTGCGGATGTTGTAGAGCATGAACCTACAGGAACGGGCCACCGCCTTGATGTTAGTTGAGAACGACAGGGTGTTGTCCAGGATCACGCCAAGGTTCTTGGCGCTCTGGGAGGAGGACACAATGGAGTTGTCGACCGTGATGGCGAGATCATGGAACGGGCAGTCCTTCCCCGGGAGGAAGAGCAGCTCCGTCTTGCCGAGGTTCAGCTTGAGGTGGTGATCCGTCATCCACACTGATATGTCTGCCAGACATGCAGAGATGCGATTCGCCACCTGGTCATCAGAAGGGGGAAAGGAGAAGATTAATTGTGTGTCGTCTGCATAGCAATGATAAGAGAGACCATGTGAGGTTATGACAGAGCCAAGTGACTTGGTGTATAGCGAGAATAGGAGAGGGCCAAGAACAGAGCCCTGGGGACACCAGTGGTGAGAGCGCGTGGTGAGGAGACAGATTCTCGCCACGCCACCTGGTAGGAGCGACCTGTCAGGTAGGACGCAATCCAAGCGTGAGCCGCGCCGGAGATGCCCAACTCGGAGAGGGTGGAGAGGAGGATCTGATGGTTCACAGTATCGAAGGCAGCCGATAGATCTAGAAGGATGAGAGCAGAGGAGAGAGAGTTAGCTTTAGCAGTGCGGAGCGCCTCCGTGATACAGAGGAGAGCAGTCTCAGTTGAATGACTAGTCTTGAAACCTGACTGATTTGGATCAAGAAGGTCATTCAGAGAGAGATAGCGGGAGAGCTGGCCAAGGACGGCACGTTCAAGAGTTTTGGAGAGAAAAGAAAGAAGGGATACTGGTCTGTAATTGTTGACATCGGAGGGATCGAGTGTAGGTTTTTTCAGAAGGGGTGCAACTCTCGCTCTCTTGAAGACGGAAGGGACGTAGCCAACGGTCAGGATGAGTTGATAAGCGAGGTGAGGTAAGGGAGAAGGTCTCCGGAAATGGTCTGGAGAAGAGAGGAGGGGATAGGGTCAGCGGGCAGGTTGTTGGGCGGCCGGCCGTCACAAGACGCGAGATTTCATCTGGAGAGAGAGGGGAGAAAGAGGTCAGAGCACAGGGTAGGGCAGTGTGAGCAGAACCAGCGGTGTCGTTTGACTTAGCAAACGAGGATCGGATGTCGTCGACCTTCTTTTCAAAATGGTTGACGAAGTCATCTGCAGAGAGGGAGGAGGGGGAGGGGCGGAGGATTCAGGAGGGAGGAGAAGGTGGCAAAGAGCTTCCTAGGGTTAGAGGCAGATGCTTGGAATTTAGCGTGGTAGAAAGTGGCTTTAGCAGCAGAGACAGAGGAGGAAAATGTAGAGAGGAGGGAGTGAAAGGATGCCAGGTCCGCAGGGAGGCGAGTTTTCCTCCATTTCCGCTCGGCTGCCCGGAGCCCTGTTCTGTGAGCTCGCAATGAGTCATCGAGCCACGGAGCGGGAGGGGAGGACCGAGCCGGCCTGGAGGATAGGGGACGTAGAGAGTCAAGGGATGCAGAGAGGGAGGAGAGGAGGGTTGAGGAGGCAGAATCAGGAGATAGGTGGGAGAAGGTTTGAGCGGAGGGAAGAGATGATAGGATGGAAGAGGAGAGAGTAGCGGGGGAGAGAGAGCGAAGGTTGGGACGGCGCGATACCATCCGAGTAGGGGCAGTGTGGGAGGTGTTGGATGAGAGCGAGAGGGAAAAGGATACAAGGCAGTGGTCGGAGACTTGGAGGGGAGTTGCAGTGAGGTTAGTGGAAGAACAGCATCTAGTAAAGATGAGGTCGAGCGTATTGCCTGCCTTGTGAGTAGGGGGAAGGTGAGAGGGAGAGGTCAAAGAGGAGAGGAGTGGAAAGAAGGAGGCAGAGAGGAAAGAGTCAAAGGTAGACGTGGGGAGGTTAAAGTCGCCCAGAACTGTGAGAGGTGAGCCGTCCTCAGGAAAGGAGCTTATCAAGGCATCAAGCTCATTGATGAACTCTCCGAGGGAACCTGGAGGGCGATAAATGATAAGGATGTTAAGCTTGAAAGGGCTAGTAACTGTGACAGCATGGAATTCAAAGGAGGCGATAGACAGATGGGTAAGGGGAGAAAGAGAGAATGACCACTTGGGAGAGATGAGGATCCCGGTGCCACCACCCCGCTGACCAGATGCTCTCGGGGTGTGCGAGAACACGTGGGCGGACGAAGAGAGAGCAGTAGGAGTAGCAGTGTTGTCTGTGGTGATCCATGTTTCCGTCAGTGCCAAGAAGTCGAGGGACTGGAGGGAGGCATAGGCTGAGATGAACTCTGCCTTGTTGACCGCAGATTGGCAGTTCCAGAGGCTACCGGAGACCTGGAACTCCACGTGGGTCGTGCGCGCTGGGACCACCAGAGTAGGGTGGCCGCGGCCACGCGGTGAGGAGCGTTTGTATGGTCTGTGCAGAGAGGAGAGAACAGGGATAAACAGACACATAGTTGACAGGCTACAGAAGAGGCTACGCTAATGCAAAGGAGATTGGAATGACAAGTGGACTACACGTCTCGAATGTTCAGAAAGTTAAGCTACGTAGCAAGAATCTTATTGACTAAAATGATTAAAATGATACAGTACTGCTGAAGTAGGCCAGCTGGCAGTGGGTGCGTTGTTGACACTACACTAATCAAGTCATTCCGTTGAGTGTAATAGTTTCTGCAGTGTTGCTATTCGGGGGCTAGCAGGCTAGCTAGCAGTGTTGTTTACGTTACGTTGCGTTAAAAGAACGACAATAGATGGCTAGCGAACCTAGAAAATCGCTCTAGACTACACAATTATCTTTGATACAAAGACGGCTATGTAGCTAGCTAAGTAGCTAGCTACGATCAAACAAATCAAACCGTTGTACTGTAATGAAATGAAGTGAAAATGTGATACAACCTGTGAATGCGACCGGGTAGTTGAGTTCTATACAGAAGACGTTGGCTAGCGTTGGCTAGCTGTTGGCTAGCTAGCAGAGTCACCTACGTTAAGGACGACAAATAGCTGGCTAGCTAACCTCGGTAAATTAAGATAATCACTCTAAGACTACACACTCTAAACCTAAACAACACAATTATCTTGGATACGATGATACGATGATACGAAGACAGCAAAGACAGCTATGTAGGTAGCTAACACTAAACTAATCAAGTCGTTCAGTTGAGTGTAAAAGTTTCTCAGTGCAGCTAATCAGTGGACGTTAGCTAGCTGGCTAGTGAAGACTACGTTAGGACGGCGAAATACGATAATTACGCAATTATCTTTGATACAAAGACGGCTATGTAGCTAGCTGAGAAGAAATTGCTAAGATAAGACAAATCAAACCGTTGTGATATAATGAAATATAATGAAAAAGTTATACTACCCGTTGGAGCGACGTGCAGATGCGACCACTCGCTCCCCACCCTAAACGACTCTTCCTCTCTTTCTCGCTCACTCTCTCTTTCGCTCTCTCTCTTTCTCTCTCATCTCTCACCCTCTACCCCTCTCTCGCTCACTCTCTCTCTTTCTCTATCTCTTGCTCTCACTCACTTACTCACTCACTCACTCACTCACTCACTCACTCACTCACTCACTCTTTCTCTCTCTCTCGCTCACTCCTTCTCACTCACTCTCTCTTTCTCTCTCTTTCTCTCACCCTCTTCCCCTCTCTCTCACTCACTCGCTCTCTCTCTCGCTCTCTTTCTCTTTCTCTCTCTCTCGCTCTCTCTCTCTCGCTTGCTCTCTCTCTGTTTCTTTCACCCTTTTCCTCTCTCTCTCTTTCTCGCTCGCTCGCTCTCTCTCTGTTTCTTTCACCCTTTTCCTCTCTCTCTCTCTCTCTCTCGCTCGCTCGCTCTCTCTCTGTTTCTTTCACCCTTTTCCTCTCTCTCTCTCTTTCTATATCTCTTGCTCTCTCTCTCTCATTCACTGACTCACTCACTCATTGCCAACCTGTCTATGGTTTTGATGTACTTTGTAGGCAAACTATGATGCATCATTCCAATAGTCTTCCTTCCCCACTGTTGAAGGCTACTGTAGATACTGTTTGGATATAGGACTATTACTTTAACCGTAATGTACATTAGCTCTTCAACAGGAATGGCCTTCTGAGGTATGAATGACATGGGTACAGACTGCCAGCTACAAGGGATGTTAGTTTAATGTGCCAGACAGCATGTTGGCTTTTATTGTAAACAGGGCTCTGGTCAACATTACTGCACTATGTAGGGAATAGTGTGCCATTTGGGACATATTCATGCACTTTACTGGCTATCACACATACAAAAGCATTCATTCTTACAGCCACTATGAGATGTAATTCCCATTATAAAGCCATCTCTCTCTCTCCCCTGTCATATCCACTGAAAAGGGCTCTGGCCTGCCCCCACTCTGTACACACACACTGTGTTAGAGGATACAGCCAGACTATATGCCAGCTAAACTGCTGAGCAAACACTCCAGCATGCAGGCATACACATATACGCACCCACCCACCCACCCACACACACACACCCACACACACACACACATACACAAACAAACACCACCCAACCCCCCCCCATTTCTGCTTCAATTGTCGGCTGGGTCGAGTTCAGACAGGTGGGTCAGGGGGTATAAATTAGCCCGGATAGAGTCATGAGTGTCTAGCAGGCTATAGCATCAGTGCTCGGGGGCCAAAGGCGATGGAAGAATATAGCTACTGTAGAGATACTGTAGTTTTGGCCCTGGAGTGGGGAGTGTGGCTATAGCTGCCCCATATTATTCTGGGATACTGTAGAGTAGTGTATACTCATGGAAGGATATAGCTACTGTAGAGATACTGTAGTTTTGGCCCTGGAGTGGGGAGTGTGGCTATAGCTGCCCCATATTATTCTGGGATACTGTAGAGTAGTGTATACTCATGGAAGGATATAGCTACTGTAGAGATAGTGTAGATTATCCAGGGGTGAGTTGTGGCCTGGAGTGCAGTGTGTTCCTAGCCACCCCCATTCTCCCTGGGCTATGGTACAGATAGGTTTATTTGAGTCCTATGAATCCCAGTGTGAGTCATCAATAACCACAGGCTTTACAGAGTATTCTTCATTTAGGAGACCTAAAATTGCAACATTTTACTATGCAACTGTATTGCATAATGTTACGACTACTGTAGTACTCTGGAACTTTCTGTATAGTCTTTGGTATTTGTGATTCAGGCATTTCACCCTTTGTGAAATGTCATTATTTGGATGGTTGGATAGTTGGATCTTTGTCTCTCATTGTTTATGATACCTGTTGATTTTTCATCTGTACATTTTGTGTTTATTTTTTAATAATGCAGATAGATTGTAGTGTCCATAAATGCAATTGTCTGCATCATTTCCAATCCCCCATATTTATTTTAAAAAATTGATTTAGATAAAATATATTTGAGTCTTAGTTGAAATGAACAGTATTCCCCACAGATGTAGGATCTTAATTTGAGCCAGTTTGCAACAGAAAATGTGAATTATCTGTGGATTCTAATTAATGGCCATTTTGTAGGGGTTGATTTTTAATAAATGAAGTGGAAATGACAAACTTCAGAGGCCTTTTAAAACCTCCAATACACTACAAGTTTAACATTTCCTGCAACACAAAAGGAAAGTTCTCATGCAAAAGGGTGATCAAATTGAGATCCTATATCTGTATGTGCAAAAAAATATCGGGTGCCATGGAGTCATGGATTTTCTCTGATCATTCTATTTTCATACTTGGCCACACTTGGCTGCACAGAGTCCTTGTCTGACCTCCTCCCTCGTACCCTCTACAGAACTAAAAGATGGTAAGCAATTAGAAAACAGTCAGAAGTTAGGTCAGAGAGCATGGGCGGACACAGCGTGGCTGTGTTGACCATCACTGCTGGGAGTTACTGTTTGGATTCAGATACAAGCAAGAATAGCAACTTTACATAAAAGCAAATGTTGATCTCTGTATCAGAATGCCAAAGACAAGACTGACTGACTTATAGCATAGAATAGCATTATCATTGTAATGACTTTCTCTCAATTCTTCTTCCCTGCTTATAAACGAGAAAAAAATGTCATGTTTTCTAATGCTCTTTATCGTGGATATGTAAAGATTGAACTCCTGACCTCCCCGTCTAAGACATTTATACATTACATTTACATTACATTTAAGTCATTTAGCAGACGCTCTTATCCAGAGCGACTTACAAATTGGTGCATTCACCTTATGACATCCAGTGGAACAACCACTTTACAATAGTGCATCTAAATATTTTAAGGGGGGGGGGGTGAGAAGGATTACTTTATCCTATCCTAGGTATTCCTTAAAGAGGTGGGGTTTCAGGTGTCTCCGGAAGGTGGTGATTGACTCCGCTGTCCTGGCGTCGTGAGGGAGTTTGTTCCACCATTGGGGAGCCAGAGCAGCGAACAGTTTTGACTGAGCTGAGCGGGAACTGTACTTCCTCAGTGGTAGGGAGGCGAGCAGGCCAGAGGTGGATGAACGCAGTGCCCTTATTTGGGTGTAGGGCCTGATCAGAGCCTGGAGGTACTGAGGTGCCGTTCCCCTCACAGCTCCGTAGGCAAGCACCATGGTCTTGTAGCGGATGCGAGCTTCAACTGGAAGCCAGTGGAGAGAGCGGAGGAGCGGGGTGACGTGAGAGAACTTGGGAAGGTTGAACACTAGACGGGCTGCGGCATTCTGGATGAGTTGTAGGGGTTTAATGGCACAGGCAGGGAGCCCAGCCAACAGCGAGTTGCAGTAATCCAGACGGGAGATGACAAGTGCCTGGATTAGGACCTGCGCCGCTTCCTGTGTGAGGCAGGGTCGTACTCTGCGGATGTTGTAGAGCATGAACCTACAGGAACGGGCCACCGCCTTGATGTTAGTTGAGAACGACAGTTTGTTGTCCAGGATCACGCCAAGGTTCTTAGCGCTCTGGGAGGAGGACACAATGGAGTTGTCAACCGTGATGGCGAGATCATGGAACGGGCAGTCCTTCCCCGGGAGGAAGAGCAGCTCCGTCTTGCCGAAGTTCAGCTTGAGGTGGTGATCCGTCATCCACACTGATATGTCTGCCAGACATGCAGAGATGCGATTCGACACCTGGTCATCAGAAGGGGGAAAGGAGAAGATTAATTGTGTGTCGTCTGCATAGCAATGATAGGAGAGACCATGTGAGGTTATGACAGAGCCAAGTGACTTGGTGTATAGCGAGAATAGGAGAGGGCCTAGAACAGAGCCCTGGGGACACCAGTGGTGAGAGCGCGTGGTGAGGAGACAGATTCTCGCCACGCCACCTGGTAGGAGCGACCTGTCAGGTAGGACGCAATCCAAGCGTGGGCCGCGCCGGAGATGCCCAACTCGGAGAGGGTGGAGAGGAGGATCTGATGGTTCACAGTATCGAAGGCAGCCGATAGGTCTAGAAGGATGAGAGCAGAGGAGAGAGAGTTAGCTTTAGCGGTGCGGAGCGCCTCCGTGATACAGAGAAGAGCAGTCTCAGTTGAATGACTAGTCTTGAAACCTGACTGATTTGGATCCAGAAGGTCATTCTGAGAGAGATAGCGGGAGAGCTGACCAAGGACGGCACGTTCAAGAGTTTTGGAGAGAAAAGAAAGAAGGGATACTGGTCTGTAGTTGTTGACATCGGAGGGATCGAGTGTAGGTTTTTTCAGAAGGGGTGCAACTCTCGCTCTCTTGAAGACGGAAGGGACGTAGCCAGCGGTCAGGGATAAGTTGATGAGCGAGGTGAGGTAAGGGAGAAGGTCTCCGGAAATGGTCTGGAGAAGAGAGGAGGGGATAGGGTCGAGCGGGCAGGTTGTTGGGCGGCCGGCCGTCACAAGACGCGAGATTTCATCTGGAGAGAGAGGGGAGAAAGAGGTCAGAGCACAGGGTAGGGCAGTGTGAGCAGAACCAGCGGTGTTGTTTGACTTAGCAAACGAGGATCGGATGTCGTCGATCTTCTTTTCAAAATGGTTGTGAAGTCATCTGTAGAGAGGGAGGAGGGGGGAGGGGGAGGAGGATTCAGGAGGGAGGAGAATGTGGCAAAGAGCTTCCTAGGGTTAGAGGCAGATGCTTGGAATTTAGAGTGGTAGAAAGTGGCTTTAGCAGCAGAGACAGAGGAGGAAAATGTAGAGAGGAGGGAGTGAAAGGATGCCAGGTCCGCAGGGAGGCGAGTTTTCCTCCATTTCCGCTCGGCCTTCCGGAGCCCTGTTCTGTGAGTTCGCATTGAGTCGTCAAGCCACGGAGCGGAGGGGAGGACCGAGCCGGCCTGGAAGATAGGGGACATAGAGAGTCAAAGGATGCAGAAAGGGAGGAGAGGAGGGTTGAGGAGGCAGAATCAGGAGATAGGTTGGAGAAGGTTTGAGCAGAGGGAAGAGATGATAGGATGGAAGAGGAGAGAGTAGCGGGGGAGAGAGAGCGAAGGTTGGGACGGCGCGATACCATCCGAGTAGGGGCAGTGTGGGAAGTGTTGGATGAGAGCGAGAGGGAAAAGGATACAAGGTAGTGGTCGGAGACTTGATTTGATTTGACTTGATACATTGGTAATTGTATTGTAACGGATGTCGTCGGGAGAAAGAGAGGAGGACCAAAG
>NC_060184.1:38728528-38848528 GCF_021184085.1 Oncorhynchus gorbuscha
GGAAGAGTAGCTCTGGATAAAGTAACAGCTAATGGAAATCCAAATACAATTCTGTCTCTCTCGTCTCTACTTCGTTGTTTCTGTGTGGGTGTATATGATTGCTTTGTTTTGTGATTTGAGTGGACCCCAGGATCCAGGAAGAGTAGCTGTACCCAAATGAACAAATACAATCTTTTCTCTCCAGTCTCTACTCCAGCGTACGCAGCCATCCTATCAGGAGAAAAAAAACAGACCTTAGATCAGTCTGGTGAAACTTCATCCAACTGCATGTAATTAATATCCTTTCTATGTTGTCTCCTATTTTGGCGGAAATTACCTTAACCCCAAGACACTGATCTATCTCTATCCAACTCCACGTAGGATATTACAATTATTTCTCTCTCTTATCTGGCCAGGTGTGTTAGCCTGACTGGAAAGCCTGATGGAGACCCTGCTAGTTTACCTGATGGTCCTTGGCATGGCTGTAAAGGCCCACAAGGTCCAGCTGTGCCCAAAACGCTGTGTCTGCCAGATGCTCAACCCCAACCTGGCAACCCTCTGCGACAAGAAGGGCCTCCTCTTCGTCCCGCCAAACATCGACCGGCACACCGTCGAGATGCGTCTGGGCGACAACTTCGTCACGAGCATCAAACAACGGGACTTTGCCAACATGACCAAGCTTCAGGACCTGACGTTGTCTCGGAACACCATCGGTTCCATCTCGCCTCACGCCTTTAAAGATCTGGAGAACCTCAGGGCCTTGCACTTGGACAGCAACCGTCTGACGAGGCTCACCAACGACACCTTCAGTGGGATGTCCAAACTTCACCATCTCATTCTTAACAACAACCAACTGATTCATATCCACATTGGGGCCTTCAATGATCTCACGGCTCTAGAGGAGTTAGATCTGTCCTACAACAACTTGGAAAGCACCCCCTGGGTGGCCATCCAGAGAATGACCAGCCTCCACACCCTGGGCTTGGACCACAACATGCTTAGCTACATTCCTATAGGAACTTTCTCCGGCCTGCAGAAGCTCAAACGGCTTGATGTCACCTCCAACAAGCTCCAGAAGCTTCCGCCAGACCCTGTGTTCCAGCGGGCTGGGGTTCTGGCCACGTCAGGAAGCATGGGTCCGTCGTCATTCGCGTTGAGTTTTGGGGGGAACCCACTGAGGTGTAACTGTGAGCTGCTGTGGCTGAGGAGGCTGAGGCGGGAGGATGATCTGGAGACGTGTGCGGCTCCGCAGCACCTGGCTGGACGGTACTTCTGGACCGTGTCTGAAGAAGAGTTCCTCTGTGAGCCGCCTCTCATCACCAGACACTCCCAGGTAAGGCTGAGATGATAATAAGATCATTTGTCAATAGGATTGCAATAATCCACTGATAACAGAAGCATTATAACTGTTTTTATTATTTATGCTATTTGACACTGACAAAGAAGTAACTATCCTGTATATCACTGAACACACTTTTTTAATATGATAATTAATTAAATTTTGATCATCCCTTTCCAGAATAAACACATTTATTGCAATAATTGTCAAACATCGATTATCATGCTATTGCTAACCACGATAACTGTTTTAATCATGATAATTCAATACCTATCACGGTAATATCGCTAACCCTACCACCATCTAACCGTCTCCAGGAGCTGCGAGCGCTGGAGGGTCAGAGTGTAGCTCTGCGCTGTAAGGCCAGGGGCGACCCAGACCCCATCATCCACTGGATTGCGCCAGACGGTCGGCTCATGTCCAATTCCTCCCGGGCCCTGGTGCACAGTGACGGGACTCTGGACATCCTCATCACCACTGTGAAGGACTCAGGTGGGTGTCATTGAAACGTCTGTTGTGGTCGACTATTGTTGAGTGTTTCTGTTTGTATGCTCTGGTTTTTCAGTATGAAAATGATCCTACGATGACCTCTGCTCTCCCGCTACATTTAGTTCTCCCTTTTGTTTTAAAGGAAACAGGAGAGCTAATAAATGTTCATAGAGTTGTGAATGTTAATGAAGTTTCAACATTGAAAAACAATTATCCATACACCCATCCGCCAATATTTCACCCATTACCAGGCAAATCATTTATTTATATATTTACAGCAATGCTGGCCTATAGAGTCCATTGGGAAACCCAAATACTGAACCGCCCAATGATGGGATTTATAAATAATTGATCTAGGCTCTCGAAAAGGACTGATCTCTATAATATATAAACTACTTTTTAAAATCTGAACAACCTTTTAACTTGAGCAGAATATGGAAAAAAATATGACCGTGGCATCCTGTAACCCGAACCATAAACATATACATTTTAAGTTTGTTTACAGTCTGTATTTAACAACAACTGTTCACTGTGTCCCCTAAATCAGGTCGGAACATTCCTCCGTATGATGTGGGAGTGCCCTGCAGTTAAATGCTTCTGGGGCAAAGTCACAAAATTCATTATGAATTATATGAATGTAAATATTCTATGCTTTGCGTCTGTTATGGTACTTAACTATGATAGCTCCTTGAATCTCTCAATCAATCAAAGACGATTACTGCTACTGCTGCTGCTGCAAAAAAAAAAGATGTTGGCTCTTAGATTGCAATCACCTCACTCTCTTCCAATTCATAAGTGAATACAGTTACTATTAGAAGCTATAACATTAGAATTATCGACAGCGAGAATAAATGGTGCTAGTCAAGGAACAATTGAGCCCTGGACAAATATCCTTGACTCTGTAAAGAATAATCTTGGCTTAAGCCCAACACATCTCGCTCTTGCTCTCTCTCTATATATATATATATATACACTGTATATATACACCGACTCATTCAAGGGTTCATATTTATTTTTACTATTTTCATTGTAGAATAATACTGAATACATTTAAAAAATGAAATAACACATGGAATCATGTAGTAACCAAAAAAGGGATAAACATCCAAATATATTTTACATTTAAGATTACTCTTTGATGACAGCGTTGCACACTCTTGGCAATCTCTCAAGTTCCCACATATGCTGAGCACTTGTTGGCTGCTTTTCCTTCACATGGTTTATTTGGGAGTGGGGGTAGGGGGTGGGGCGGGTTGGATGGAGACATGTTGGCTGGGTGGGATTGGGGGAATGGGGTGGGAGCTTGGGCTGGAGGCCTACTTATTTTTTTGTTTTGCTTTTTCTGTTTATACTGAATTTATTATCACTTAAACGCTGTAAATCAAATCAAATTGTATTTGTCACATACACGTGTTTAGCAGATGTTATTGCGACTGTAGCGAAATGCGTGTTTTTCTAGCTCCAACAGTGCAGTAATATATAACAAGTAATATCTAACAATACACACAATCTAAAGTAAAGGAATGGAATTAAGAATATATAAATATTTGGACGAGCAATGTCAGAGCTGCATAGACTAAGATACAGTAGAATAGGACAGAATACACAGTTGAAGTTGGAAGTTTACATACATCTTGGCCAAATACATTTAAACTCAGTTTTTCACAATACCTGACATTTAATCCAAGTAAAAAATTCCCTGTTTTAGGACAGTTAGGATCACCACTTAATTTTAAGAATGTGAAATGTCAGAATAATAGTAGAGAGAATGATTTATTTCAGCTTTTATTTCTTTCATTACATTCCCAGTGGGTCAGAAGTTTACATACAGTTTACATGCATTCAATTAGTATTTGGTAGCATTGCCTTTAAATTGTTTAACTTGGGTCAAATGTTTCAAGTAGCCTTCCACAAGCTTCCCACAATAAGTTGGGTGAATTTTGGCCCATTCCTCCTGACAGAGCTGGTGATGTTTGTCATGTTTGTTGGCTTCCTTGCCTGCACA
This sequence comes from Oncorhynchus gorbuscha, assembly GCF_021184085.1. Taxonomy (NCBI): domain Eukaryota; kingdom Metazoa; phylum Chordata; class Actinopteri; order Salmoniformes; family Salmonidae; genus Oncorhynchus; species Oncorhynchus gorbuscha. The sequence continues at coordinate 38,732,341 of NC_060184.1, forward strand.
TGCTTTTTCAGTTCTGCCCACAAATGTTCTATAGGATTGAGGTCAGGGCTTTGTGATGGCCACACAAATACCTTGACTTTGCTGTCCTTAAGCCATTTTGCCACAACTTTTGAAGTATGCTTGGGGTCATTGTGCATTTGGAAGAACCTTTGCGACCAAGCTTTAACTTCCTGACTCATGTCTTGAGATGTTGCTTCAATATATCCACATAATTTTCCGCCTCATGATGCCATCTATTTTGTGAATTGCACCAGTCCCTCCTGCAGCAAAGCACCCCCACAACATGATGCTAGCACCCCCGTGCTTCACAGGATGGTGTTCTTCGGCTTGCAAGCCTCCCCCTTTTCCTTCAAACATATTGAGGGTCATTATGGCCAAACAGTTATATTTTTGTTTCATCAGACCAGAGGACATTTCTCCAAAAAGTTGTTTTTTTCATGGTGGTTTTGGCTTCTTCCTTCTTTCTTGGCTTCTTCCTTGCTGAGCGGCCTTTCAGGTTATGTCGATATAGGACTTGTTTTACTGTGGATACAGATACTTTTGTACCCGTTTCCTCCAGCATCTTTACAAGGTCCTTTGCTGTTGTTCTGGGATCGATTTGCACTTTTCGCACCAAGGTACGTTCATCTGTAGGAGACAGAACTCGTCTCCTTCCTGAGCGGTATGATGGCTGCATGGTTCCATGGTGTTTATACTTGCGTACTATTGTTTGTACAGATGAACGTGGTACCTTCAGGAGTTTGGAAATTGCTCCCAAGGATGAACCAGACTTGTGGAGGTCTACAATTTTGATTGAGGTCTTGGCTGATTTCTTTTGATTTTCCCATGATGTCAAGCAAAGAGGCACTGAGTTTGAAGGTAGGCCTTGAAATACATCCACAGGTACACTTCCAATTGACTCAAATGATGTCAATTAGCCTATCAGAAGCTTCTTAAGCCATGACATCATTTTCTGGAATTTTCCAAGCTGTTTAAAGGCACAGTCAACCTAGTGTATGTAAATTTCTGACCCACTGGAATTGTGATACAGTGAGTTATAATTGATATAACCTGTCTGTAAACAATTGTTGTAAAAATGACTTGTGTCATGCACAAAGTAGATCTCCTAACTGACTTGCCAGAACTATAGTTTGTTAACAAGACATTTGTGGAGTGGTTGAAAAACGAGTTTTAATGACTCCAACCTAAGTGTATGTAAACTTCCGACTTCAACTGTATATATGAGATGAGTATTATGTAAAAATATGTAAACATTATGTTTTTCTTACTGGGTTTATTTCTTCTTTTGTGTAGCAGCCTACTGGTACATGTTTTAATAAACATATCACTTAACATGGATAATGTACCTTCCCCCCCCCCCCCCCTAACAAAAAATACAAATTTGGTTAAAAAAAATAATAATAAAATTCTCAATCGCTCCATCAGGCTCCTTCACCTGTGTCGCCTCCAACCCGGCCGGGGAGGCTCAACAAACTGTGGACCTGGTGATCGTCAAACTCCCACACATCACCAACAGTACTGTGAAGAAGGAACCGAACCCAGGTTCTTCTGATATCGCCACAGTAATGAAGACGGGTGGTGGTGGGGAGGGCGGAGGCATGGTGCCACTGGGAAACACGAAGACGAGCCAGGAGAAGAAGGTGGTGATCACTGAGGCAACGTCTACCTCCGTCCTGGTCAGGTTCAACTTCCAGAGGAGTATACCAGGCATCCGAATGTTCCAGATCCAATACAACGGAACCTACGACGACTCTCTGGTTTACAGGTGAGCCTTGGCTTATATAGGGACTGTTTTTTGATGAGTGATATTGATGCCTCATTTCGACTCTCAGAACCAAATGAGAACAAACAAGAACTAGGCACAATGGTCTGTTGTAGTATTCCTGATGGTGTTGAGGGGTGTTTAAGTTGTTGAAAAATGTATTCAAATGTCAAATGTGCAAAGTTTCATTGTTTGACGGGCTGTTACTCTAACCACATGAAGTAATTAATTTACTGACATTCTTGTTCAGTGACTTAAAAAGTCACCTTGGTATAGTGTGTTGCAGTACAGATACAGTACAGGGTCATTCCAGCAATTAGGTGCCTTTTGAATAACTTGGAGAAAATGTTTACATTCTGTCATGTTCAACTTAATAAAAAACATGTTTTTCCATCTGGGGCGGCAGCGTAGCCTAGTGGTTAGAGCGTTGGACTAGCAACCGGAAGGTTGCTAGTTCAAACCCCCGAGCTGACAAGGTACAAATCTGTCATTCTGCCCCTGAACAGGCAGTTAACCCACTGTTCCCAGGCCGTCATTGAAAATAAGAATATGTTAACTGACTTGAATAAAGGTCAAATAAATAAAAAAATCTCAAGAGGTAAAAAAAGAGTGCCTATTAAGTGCCAAATAAAGTAACAGTTTTGATGAATTTATCTTAAATCCTCCATAAATCTCCTTGAGACAGGGGGAATGGAAGCTTGTTGTGTGTAACAGGGAGTGGCAATTGAATGCAAGCTTCACAAAAAATATGACATTGTTAATTTTCTTTTGCCTGACTATCTATGGGTAACAGGGTTGACGTGTCATGCTTAACTCGCTCCGTTTTCCACCACAAAACACCTGAAAGAGGAAAACCAGCTCACCTGCTTTTACACTATGATTTGACCATACGATGCTCAATGTTTCTTTTGAAAATAATTCAGTTCATGACCTTAAAATGAGTGACAGATTTATAGAATGTTCCATGTAGTCTATATAAAAGGGAATTTCATTTAAAGGGCTTTTAAAATTCTAGATTTGTCCTTTCTTCCTAAAATATCAAAGGAACGCAAAAGGCACTCATTTCGTGGAACGACCCCTACACAAAACATGTTCACTACATGAGCAAATATATGTAGACACCTGCTCGTCGAAAATCTCATTCCAAAATCATGTTGCTCCTAGACATTTCCACTTCACAATAACAGTACTTACAGTTGACCAGGGCAGCTCTAGTAGGACAGACATGTTGGAAAGGTGGCATACTATGATGGTGCAATGTTGAAAGTCACTGAGCTGTTCAGTAAGGCCATTCTACTGCCAAGGTTTGTCTATGGAGATTGCATGGCTGTGAGCTCGATTTTATACAACTGTCAGCTGAAATAACCGAATCCACTCATTTGAAGGGGTGACCACATACACTATGAAACAAAGATAAATTACATAATGAATAATAGTAAAAAGCTTTGGAGCTTTGGGAAAAAAGGCCAAATCAGCTCCATCATTAATTCATCACAAAACCACTAATATTGCCAACTACTTTAATGATTTTTTTTCATTGGCAAGATTAGCAATCTTAGGCATGACATTCCAGCAACAAACGCTGACACTACACATCCAAGTATAGCTGACCAAATTATGAAAGACAAGCATTGTAATTTTGAATTCCGTAAAGTGAGAGTGTGGAAGAGGTGAAAAAATTATTGTTGTCTGTCAACTATGAAAAGCCACCGGGGTCTGACAACTTGGATGGAAAATTACTGAGGATAATAGCAGACGATATAGCCTCTCCTATTTGCTATATATTCAATTTAAGCCTACTATAAAGTGTGTGCCCCCAGACCTGGAAGGAAGCAAAAGTAATTTTGCTACCTAAGAATAGTAAAGCCCCCTTTACTGGCTCAAATAGCCGACCAATCACCCTGTTACCAACACTTAGTAAACTTTTGGAAAAATTTGTGTTTGGCCAGATACAATGCTATTTTACAGTAAACAAATTGACAACAGACTTTCAGCACACTTATAGGGAAGGACATTCAACAAGCACAGCACTTACACAAACGATTGTCTGAGAAAAGTTTATGATAAAAAGATTGTGGGGGCGGACTTGAGTGTAGCTTTTGACATTATTGATCATAGTCTGCTGCTGGAAAAAGGGATGTTATGGCTTACACCCCATGCTATACTCTCGATAAAGAGTTACCTGTCTAACAGAACACAGAGGTTGTTCTTTAACGGAAGCCTTTCCAACATAATCCAGGTAGAATCAAAAATTCCAGGGCAGCTGTCTAGGCCCCTTACTTTTTAAAATCTTTACAAACGACATGTCACTCACTGACTTTGAGTCAAGCCAGTGTGTCTCTGTATGCGGATGACTCAACTAGATGTCGACCGATTATGATTTTTCAACGCCAATACCGATACATCAGCAGATTTTTTTTTTTTTTGGAATAATGACAATTACAAAAATACTGAATGAACACTTATTTTAACTTAATATAATACGTCAATAAAAATCCATTTAGCCTCAAATAAATAATGAAACATGTTCAATTTGGTTTAAATAATGCAAAAACAAAGTGTTGGAGAAGTAAAAGTGCAATATGTAAAAAGGCTAACATTTGAGTTCCTTGCTCAGAATATGAGAACATATGAAAGTTGGTGGTCCCTTTTAACATGAGACTTCAATATTCCAAGGTGAGAGGTTTTAGGTTGTAGTTAATATATTATTTATAGGACTATTTCTCTCTATACCATTTGTATTTCATGTACCTTTGACGATTGGATGTTCTTATAGGCACTATAGTATTGCCAGTGTAAAAGTATAGTTTCCGTCCCTCTCCTCGCCCCTACCTGGGCTCGAATCAGGAACACATCGAGAACAGCCACACTCGAAGCAGCGTGACCCATCGCTCCACAAAAGCCGCAGCCCTTGCAGAGCAAAGGGAATAACTACTCCAAGTCTCAGAGCGAGTGACGTTTGAAACGCTATTAGCGCACACCCAGCTAACTAGCCAGCCATTTCACATCGGTTACACCAGCCATTAGGCTGATAGGCTTGAAGTCATAAACAGCGCTGTGCTTGCGAAGAACTGCTGGCAATACGCACGAAAGTGCTGTTTGAATGAATGCTTACGAGCCTGCTGGTGTCTACCATCGCTCAGTCAGACTGCTCTATCAAATCATAGACTTAATTATAACATAATAACACACAGAAATACGAGCCTTTGGTCATTAATATGGTCGAATCCAGAAACTATCATTTTGAAAACGTTATTATTTCAGTGAAATACGAAACCGTTCTGTATTTTATCTAACGGGTGGCATCCCTCAGTCTAAATATTCTTGTTATTTTGCACAACCTTCAATGTTATGTCATAATTACATAAAATTCTGGCAAATTAGTTCGCAATGAGCCAGGCTGCCTGTTACGAATCCCTTTTGGCCCGACAGTCTAGGGGGGGATGGTAATGAGATCCGTAACATAACTCATGCAAATTATTATTGTGACAAAGTAAAAGTGTGAACGAAATAACCACGACAACAGAAATCTACCGTCAAACTCTAGGTTTATTTATAAACACACGGTAATGGGGGGAGCAGAAAAAGGGGCTGAGCTGGACCCAAGGAAAGAAACAATAAGTATTCAAAAACACCCCTAAGCTAGACTAGCCTACTTTAACAACAGCTAACTAACTAACCAAAAATACAGTGGGTGGTCCGCCCAGTTCTAACTAGTGTACTTAACAAAGTTCACCTACGGGTAGTGTATGCCCATGGGCGACTTGTCTTGGTTTCCCCCTTTTCCCACCAGCAATCAAACACAAACACCATAAACAAAAACAATACTCACAGGTGATGACAAAGTGCTATGAGGTGCTTAAACAAAAGAGAGGTTAAGACATAAAGCGAGCGTGAAACACAGAGACCTACAGACATGGCATTTACAGAGAGATTGAGCTGAGCTGAGCTTTAGAACAAACAAATGGGGTTTTTAAAACCATGGGGAAGGAACTGTGATAGGTCAGGAAATAGGAGGAGGTGTGTCTTCTGATTGATGATTGATTGTTGACTGATTGGGGAGTGATGATTTTCACCTGTGAGGGGAGAAGGAGAGAAAAGAAACACACACAGGATACACACACACAGGATAACTGTATCCGTAACACTGCCCAAACTGTTGCATATACCCTGACTCTGCGTGCAATGAACACAAGAGAAATTACACAATTTCACCTGGTTAATATTGCCTGCTTATCTGGATTTCCTTTAGCTAAATATGCAGGTTTAAAATTATATACTTCTGTGTATTGATTTTAAGAAAGGCATTGATGTTTATGGTTAGGTACAGTCGTCCAACGATTGTGCTTTTTTCGCAAATGCACTTTTGTTAAATCATCCCCCAGCATTGCATCGATTATATGTAACGCAGGACACACTAGATAAACTAGTAATATCATCAACCATGAGTAGTTATAACTAGTGATTATGATTGATTGATTGTTTTTTATAAGATGAGTTTAATGCTAGCTAGCAACTTACCGTGGCTTCTACTGCGTTCGTGTAACAGGCAGGCTCCTCCTGGAGTGCAATGAGAGGCAGGTGGTTAGAGCGTTGGACTAGTTAACTGTAAGGTTGCAAAATTGGGTCCCCTGAGCTGACAAGGTGAAAATCTGTTGTTCTGCCCCTGAACAAGGCAGTTAACCCACCGTTCCTAGGCCGTCATTGAAAATAAGTGACTGACTTGCCTAGTTAAATAAATGTATAAAAATAAATCCAAATATCGGCAAAATCCGCGCCCAAAAATACCGATTTCCGATTGTTATGAAAACTTGAAATCGGCCCTAATTAATCGGCCATTCCGATTAATCGGCCGACGTCTAGACTCAACACTATACATCTATTACATTGAGTGAAATGACTACAATACTTAAGAAAGAGCTGCAGTTAGTGTCAGGGTGGGTGGCAAGGAATAAGTCAGTCCTAAATATTTATGAAACTAAACGTATTGTATTTGGGACAAATCATTCACTAAACCCTAAACCTCAACTCAATTTTGCAATAAACAATGTGGAAATTGAGCAAGTTGAACTGTCATGGTCAAAACATATTGATACAACAGTACCTTAGATGGGGAGAAGTCTGTCCATAATAAAGCAGCCTCCTTAAGGCTTACCTTCTTAACATCACCATCAACAAGGCAGGTCCTACAGGTCCTAGTTCTGTCGCACCTGGCCTACTGTTCAGTCGTGTAGTCAGGTGCCATAAAAAGGGACTTAGGAATGTTGCAATTGGCTCGGAACAGGGCAGCACAGCTGGCCCTTGGATGTACACAGAGAGCTAATATTAATTATATGCATGTTAATCTCTCCTGGCTCAAAGTGGAGGAGAAATTGACTTCATCACTACTTGTATTTAGGAGAGCTATTGACATGTTGAATGCACCAAGCTGTCTGTTTGAACTACTATCACACAGCTCAGACACCCATGCATACCCCAACAGACATGCCACAAGAGGTCTCTTCGCAGTCCCCACATCCAGAACAGACTATGGGAGGTGCACAGTACTAAATAGAGCCATGACTACATGGAACTCTATTCCACATCAAGTAACTGATGCAAGCAGTAAAATTAGCAGTAAAATTAGATTTAAAAAACGGATAAAAATGCACCTTATGGAACAGCGGGCACTGTGAAGCAACACATACACCTGCATACACACACAATAACATACGCACTATACACACACGTACACATGGATTTTGTACTGTAGATATGTGAAAGTGGTTGAGTATGGGCCTGAGGGCACACAGAGAGTTGTGAAATTTGTGAATGTTTTGTAATGTTTTTAAAATGGTATGAACTGCCTTAATTTTCCTGGACCCCAGGCTAGAGTAGCTGCTGCCTTGGCAGGTCCATAATTGATACAAATACTTTGTATATATACAGTGGGGCAAAAAAGTATTTAGTCAGCCACCAATTGTGCAAGTTCTCCCACTTAAAAAGATGAGGCCTGTAATTTTCATCATAGGTACAATTCAACAATGACAGACAAAATGAGAATTTGAAAAAAAAAATCACATTGAAGGATTTTTAATGAATTTATTTGCAAATTATGGTGGAAAATAAGTATTTGGTCAATAACAAAAGTTTATCTCAATACTTTTTTATATATCCTTTGTTGGCAATGACAGAGGTCAAACGTTTTCTGTAAGTCTTCACAAGGTTTTCACACACTGTTGCTGGTATTTTGGCCCATTCCTCCATGCAGATCTCCTCTAGAGCAGTGATGTTTTGGGGCTGTTGCTGGGCAACACAGACTTTCAACTCCCTCCAAAGATTTTCTATGGGGTTGAGATCTGGAGACTGGCTAGGCCACTCCAGGACCTTGAAATGCCTCTTACGAAGACACTCCTTCATTGCCCGGGCGGTGTGTTTGGGATCATTGTCATGCTGAAAGACCCAGCCACGTTTCATCTTCAATGCCCATGCTGATGGAAGGAGGTTTTCACTCAAAATCTCACGATACGGCCCCATTAATTCTTTCCTTTACACGGATCAGTCGTCCTGGTCCCTTTGCAGAAAAACAGCCCCAAAGCATGATGTTTCCACCCCCATGCTTACATTTACATTTAAGTCATTTAGCAGACGCTCTTATCCAGAGCGACTTACAAATTGGTGCATTCACCTTATGACATCCAGTGGAACAGCCACTTTACAATAGTGCATCTAAATCTTTTAAGGGGGGGGGGGTGAGAAGGATTACTTTATCCTATCCTAGGTATTCCTTAAAGAGGTGGGGTTTCAGGTGTCTCCGGAAGGTGGTGATTGACTCCGCTGTCCTGGCGTCGTGAGGGAGTTTGTTCCACCATTGGGGGGGCCAGAGCAGCGAACAGTTTTGACTGGGCTGAGCGGGAACTGTACTTCCTCAGTGGTATGGAGGTGAGCAGGCCAGAGGTGGATGAACGCAGTAGGTATGGTGTTCTTTGGATGCAACTCAGCATTCTTTGTCCTCCAAACACGACGAGTTGAGTTTTTACCAAAAAGTTATATTTTGGTTTCATCTGACCATATGACATTCTCCCAATCCTCTTCTGGATCATCCAAATGCTCTCTAGAAAACTTCAGACGGGCCTGGACATGTACTGGCTTAAGCAGGGGGACACGTCTGGCACTGCAGGATTTGAGTCCCTGGCGGCGTAGTGTGTTACTGATGGTAGGCTTTGTTACTTTGGTCCCAGCTCTCTGCAGGTCATTCACTAGGTCCCCCCGTGTGGTTCTGGGATTTTGCTCACCGTTCTTGTGATCATTTTGACCCCACGGGGTGAGATCTTGCGTGGAGCCCCAGATCGAGGGAGATTATCAGTGGTCTTGTATGTCTTCCATTTCCTAATAATTGCTCCCACAGTTGATTTCTTCAAACCAAGCTGCTTACCTATTGCAGATTCAGTCTTCCCAGCCTGGTGCAGGTCTACAATTTTGTTTCTGGTGTCCTTTGACAGCTCTTTGGTCTTGGCCATAGTGGAGTTTGGAGTTTGACTGTTTGAGGTTGTGGACAGGTGTCTTTTATACTGATAACAAGTTCAAACAGGTGCCATTAATACAGGTAACGAGTGAAGGACAGAGGAGCCTCTTAAAGAAGAAGTTACAGGTGTGTGAGAGCCAGAAATCTTGCTTGTTTGTAGGTGACCAAATACTTGTTTTCCACCATAATTTGCAAATAAATTCATAAAAAATCCTACAATGTGATTTTCTGGATTTTTTCCCCTCATTTTGTCTGTCATAGTTGAAGTGTACCTATGATGAAAATTACAGGCCTCTCTCATCTTTTTAAGTGGGAGAACTTGCACAATTGGTGGTTGACTAAATACTTTTTTGCCCCACTGTAGTATACCTAATCAACAGAATCCAAATGAAATGTCAGCACTGAGCTGTAAGGAGAAGCCGAGATGAAAGAGAAACCAGAATGTTACAAAAAGCTTCTGAAGATCTTTCAGGCCCCTTCTGAGAAATGAGTCTACACAATGTCCTTTCATCCGGCAACTCTTTTCTTTCCATATTTGAAGCTTATCTTCATGATACAATGTGATGTGACCATTTAGAACACACTTTTATTCAAAGTGACTTACAGTCAACAAATACTGTACATACAGTATATTGATCGTAAAGAGATCCATTTGGGAATAAAAAATCCACAGCTCCGGGTCTTTCAAGCACACAGCACCATGATCCAACAACCGAGCCATTGGATCTATTGTGACTTTCTCTTCTGAGAGATGGGTGTGCATACAATCTTTCATCTTTAATGCCTCCGACTTCTCAGTGGGGGTTTTTGTGTCTCGGGGGGTTGGGTAAAAATAAATCATGTGGACAATAAAGTATTCTTTTTCCTCTTTCACCCCTTTCACTGCACATTAGCAATTCTACTTTTTTTTAACCATTGGAACCCCTTTAACCCTGTTACTCGTCCACTCATGACAATGCTGTTTATGGCATTCTCTCATCTCTTACCATTTTCAGGCCATAGCCCTGTGCTCTTTGTTATTGCAATATAATGTACAGTATAATTGGTCTACAGTTGGTCTAGTATGCTCTCACCTCTTTCATTCTACACTATCCATCTCTCTCTCTGTATTTTCAGAATGATCCCTTCGAGCAGTAAGAGTATCCTGGTGAACAACCTGGCGGCCGGTACACAGTACGACCTGTGTGTGCTGGCCATCTACGATGACCTGGTGACCTCCCTGACTGCCACGCGAGTGGTGGGGTGTGTCCGCTTCACCACCGAGCCACAGTACCTCCGCTGCCACTTCATGCAGTCCCAGTTCCTGGGAGGGACCATCGTGGTCATCATCGGAGGGATCATCGTGGCGTCCGTCTTAGCTTTCATCATCTTCCTCATCGTGAGGTACCGAGTGTGTAACCAAGGCGATGAGGATAAGGTAGGAGTATTGAGTGGTACTCTTTTCTTTGGGGCTACTGTCTCTGGATTATTTGTATTGTACAGATGTGATGATGAATATTGAGGTCATTTCTCCCTGGGGATGAATAAAATCTCTCTCAATCTCTTTCATAAGGCTTTGGAGATGGGTGAGATCCCATCTCTGAGCAGTGACGGTCAGCTCCAGGGCTGCGGTGTCCCCAAGGCCATGTCCAAATCTCTGTCCAAGCAGATCCTCCAGCCAGAGAAACCAGAGACGGAAGACAAGGAGTCTCTGAGGGTGGCCCTTCCTCCTCGCAAACCGGTCAAGCAGCAGCAGCAACCCCCAGCCCCAACCACCACCACATCTACCAAGCCCTCCATCCCCGACTGCACTGTTTCTACTTCCGCAGCCAGCCACTCCTGGCACCCTGCCTCCCCGGTCACCCTGAGGCAAAAACGGGCCGATTTCACTGTCGCCGGAGGTTCGAAACCCGGAGAAACCCGCCGAGCCGAAGGCCAGACGGATGTGGAGTTAGAGAACACAAACCGTAATAACTCGTCGGAAGCCAAAATGGCTGCCGCCTTGGCCGTACCTGTTCCTGCCCGTTCCACAAAATGGACGCCGGTCGCTAGGCGGCCGCGCCCCCCTGGAGCCTCCTCCCACCATTACATGACGGTACCGGCAGGGGGTGTGAGGGTGAACCGGCGGCACTCACTGAACGTGGACTCGTACAAAGAGCGCTGCTATGTCAGCCTGGTACAGCAGCAGCCAAAACCTGGCGGGAGTTTGTGCTCCAAACGCAGTCTGTCCATGAGTGGAGAATTGCCCACGTTGGAGAGTGCAATGGCAAACATACGCAGAGGCAGAGACAAGCTGTCCCGATCTGAGTGTCTTCTTGAAAGCACTCTATGATCTGGATTTTACTGGCTTATAGGCTCTTTGTTTTACTGGATTGGATTTGTGGCCCGTCGTGGAGCATACAATAACTTTATGCCTTGTCTTTTATCGACAATACCCATAGATTCCTCTTGTATATCTGAAGACAAGGCAGCAAAACAGGGTTTTAAAAATGTTTCACATTTGTTTTTCTACCTAAAAAGCAAATATCCTCTCAAAGTCATCTGTATAGTGACTTCGGATATAACTTTGATGAAAGGCACAAAGTAAATGTATAAAGCAACTTCATGTACAAAAATGTTGAGTTGTGTAACATATAGGCTAACACGATACACCCGTAAGTGTTCATATAGTACTGAATGCAGTATTCTTGGTGGTCTAGCATAATTTAGAGAGAGGGTGAAAAAGGGATGGATGATCAAGCTTGTTATAACATTGCCTGTTACTTAAAGTGATTACCATAACTGTGTAGACAACGAATGGACATATTTCTTGTCGTCAGTTTTTCAGACAGTTGGTGACATGTCTTAATTAACTTGGCGGCTGCGTTTGGAGGAATTGTGAATGTGCAGAGATGTAGAACACAAGGTATCCAGGTTGTGTCCCAAATGGCGCCCGATTCTCTATAGTGCTCAACCTTTCGACAAGGGCTCTGGTCGAAAGTAGTGCACTATATAGAGAATAGGGTGCCATTTGGGCCGAACTCCTCAGTCTAGTGACAGAGCTGGATCTTTTCATCAAGCCGCACCAGACACACAGCACAATGCAACATTCATGGCAACCCGTCTGTGTTGAGTGAGCCTAATACTGCCCTCCGGGTTGAATCGATACATTTTTATCGCGTAATTACACCTAAAGACTCACACTCATAGGATTCCTGTGGCAACTGATACGACAGTCTAAACCAACACAGACAGGATGACTGGCGCGATTCCAATACGTCAACAGGTGGATGGGGCTCGATAAAGGATTGGTGGTCCATTTCCATGTTTTTGTACTATTATTAAGACATAATTTGTCATGTCAGGCCAAGAACCGTTGTAAATTGACTGGTTGGTAAAGAGAAAACGAAAGCCACAAAACAGTAGGCTATCTGAGAAGTCGGCTCTTGATTTTGCTGTTGTTTCTGTTTGATGTTTACCAGTATAAATAAACCAATGAGAAAAATCTATCTAAATGTAGAAAATACCTGTACAGTTATTGCTTGTGACATCCATTTGCCAGGTATCTACTGTAGCTTTCTTAAGCAACACTGAGGACACAGCAGAAGTCATTTCAGTTTCAGCTCTATTTTCCAGGCACTGTCTGACACTAACCCTTCTGAAGTCTGACAACATAACATGCAGAGGGATACCTAGCCCACATTTTGGTAGATAGAATCTCTCTCAAACTACCTTCAATATTGAGTCATGACTGACAAAATAAATATATTTTTCTCTGGCGAGCCAGCCAGGAGAATCATCTCATCTGTAATGATTTTTAAGGTTCATAATAATCTTAAAAGATTTGAAATCCCCCCTCCTTCTCACTGAGAGTAGAAAGAACGGTAAACCTCTGACAGATCTCTGCTCTCAGCTCCTGTGTTTGTTCAAAGGCAACGGGAAGCAAATGATGAAAAGAGACCATGCTAGTCACCTGGGACTCCCCCTTTCCCTCCCCCTACCCGCCTGCACATCTACACTCCTAGTCAGAGAGAGCCTCGTGAGGAGGATACCAGTCAGGCACTGCCGAGAGAGAGAGAGAGAGAGAGAGAGAGAGAGAGAGAGAGAGAGAGAGAGAGAGAGAGAGAGAGAGAGAGAGAGAGAGAGAGAGAGAGAGAGAGAGAGAGAGAGAGAGAGAGAGAGAGAGAGAGAGAGAGAGAGAGAGAGAGAGAGAGAGAGAAAGAGGGGGGAAGAGAGAGAGAGGGTGCTATAAAGACGGACGGTCGGTCAGTAGGAATCATGGCACCATGGGCCTTGCAGTCACAGAAACTAATCTGCAATCACAGTAATGTTTCAGATCATGGAGAGTGGGGTCCATTTCACTTCAATCATATGTTCAGTATTTATATCTGCTGTTAGACAGTATGCGCTCTGAATCCACGGTTATGATGTTGGATAGATGTTCTCGTGGTCTGACTGACTCCATCGCCGAATTAGAGCTGCACCTTGAGAAAGAGACGCACCCCATTACCTTCGCTCTGAAACTCTCTGGTAAAACATAGTTGAGTATTAAACAGTAGGCTTGTTAAGATGTGCTGCACAGACATAAATGAATTAATGTCATCCAAACAGACCGGGTCTTTTAATATTTATTTCTCTCTCATTATGCATTATTATAAACGTGTAGTGGAGGAGCCGGGTCTGGACGTCCACTCAGTCTCTTGAGGGTGCCAGAGGTGTGTGATAATAATACATGAGTTCCTGGGGAGAGAGAGAGAGAATGAGAAGAGGGAATAGAGAAAGAGAGAGGAGGAAAGGGAACCGTGACAGGAAGAAGGGAAGAAGAGGGATGTTTGAGGAAGAAGGAGAGTGGGGAGGTAAAGAAAGCGAAGGAGAGGCCAGAAAGAGAAACACAGAGAAAGTGAGAAGGAGAGAAAAGAGCATCTGTGTAAGTCAGCCATGCAGCCTACAGCTTCTCAGCACTCACTGCACCTCTGCAGGAGTGAGGTGGGTGGGGGGGGGTCACGGAGGGCTGCTGAGGGGAGAAAGGCTCATAATAATCGACGGAACGGAGCAAATGGAATGGTATCAAACATGTGTTTGATGTATTTGATACCATTCTACTAATTCCGCTCCAGTCATTGCCACGAGCTCCAGTCATTCCCACCAACCTCCTGTGGTGGCAATGGACCGATGCCGAGTGAAGTGTGCCCTGCAGCCAAATACAGAACCACACGTTTCCCCTCACACACTGCGGGGTTCCGGCCCTCCTCCCTTGTTAACCCGCATCTACCCCTACTCCCTCCTCCTGCACCCTCTGCTCCCCACCATCCTTCCTTGATCTTCTTCCTCACTGAACACCGCCCTGTCATCAAATCCTGACCTGCAATGCCCCTTAGACCCAATCGCTGTCCCGCTGAAAGACTCACCCGCCAATCATGAGTCACTGGCCCTGCCAGTCTGTCAGAGTCAGTCAAACAGCCAATCACCTCTCAGTAGGGGTTTGAACAGTCAATCATAGATCACTGGGCTTTAACCAACTGTCAGAGCAAGAGGCAAGCTGGCCAATTACTTCTCAGTGGGGGGAACTGATCCACCAATTATTTTTCCCATATTCATCATACCTGTTACATTAACTGCCTGCTGGTACAGGTGATGGCATTGGAATGCTCTTTTCTTTCTTCGCTGTACATGTGTTTCTCAGAATTGGTTCATAACCGCTAACATTCCGAAAGAAATCTACTGGAACGATTACTGACACTACAATGATCTTTTGCTAATTGTAATTGGGACAGGGAGAGTAGCTATCCCACCAGGCCACTGATGGCAACAATGTGTCCAATTGCATGGTTTAAAGTGATCTTTGAGTCTGTTTCAGTGTGAACAGGCTATTATGATCACAGTGAGAGAGAGAGAGAAGAAGATAGAGATGTTTAACTGTTGATGACAGGGGCGCTAAAAATGCTGCATTAGTTTGTTCTGTAAACACTTGGCACCCCTTAATAGAGTAGGCTAAATCACCTGTCAGACATACTGTATGTGAAACATTGAAGCTTCTTAAAGCTGAAATCCTTAATGGTGAAACTGCACATTTGTTTGCTAAATTACAACAAAGAAGTTACTGCAAACAAGGAACACAGTTTTTCCACCTCTGACATCATTGCACGTGCGATAAAAGAGCACAAAATGACTTTTTTTTTCAACTTAAAAAAACAAAACATTTATTTATTCAGGGGAACCAACTGAGACCAGGCTCCCAATTACATTGGTGTCCTGAGGACAGCAATACAACAAATTCAAAATGATCAACAAAAATAAAATACATCTACAAATTATAGAATCAACACTAAAGCTTCAACCACCACAAATTCAATCCAAACAGTTGCAATTCTCATTAAATTCATTCAACATTAAAGTCATAGAGGATCCAGTCAAGATGTTTTGTAATCTATTCTAAAAAATGGGACTAAAACTCAAGGCAGATTTACTGGTACATATTAGTTGAACCTCGAGAGTTAACCATCCCTGTGAACGGGTTTGGTGTCTCATATTTGTACATTTGAACAGTTATGATCTATTTCTATAAAAGAAGGCTAGCCTACTTTAAATCTGAGCTTCTTAAACTCATCTATATGTTTTTTAAACGTAAAAGGATTGTAAATCCAAAAGCCCCAGATATTTAGTTATTGCTACTGACCCGTAGCACTCACATCTGTAGCCATGAAGTGCTTTGAAAGGCTGGTCATGGCTCACATCAACACCATTATCCCAGAAACCCTAGACCCACTCCAATTTGCATACCACCCCAACAGATCCACAAATTATGCAATCTCTATTGCACTCCACACTGCACTTTTACACTTGGACAAAAGGAACACCTATGTGAGAATGCTATTCATTGACCATAGCTCAGCGTTCAACACCATAGTGCCCAAAGCTCATCACTAAGCTAAGGACCCTGGGACTAAAACACCTCCCTCTTCAACTGGATCCTGGACTTTCTGACGGACCACCCCCAGGTGGCAAGGGTAGGTAACAACACATCCGCCACACTGATCCTAAACATGGGGGCCCCTCAGGGGTGCATGCTCAGTCCCCTCCTGTACTCCCTGTTCACTCAAGACTGCACAGCCAGACATGACTCCAACATCATCATTAAGTTTGCAGATGACACAACGGTTGTAGGCCTGATCACCGACAACGACGAGACAGCTTATAGGGAGGTGGTCAGAGACCTGACCGTGTGGTGCCAAGACAGCAACCTCTCCCTCAACGTGATCAAGACAAAGGAGATGATTGTGGACTACAGGAAAAAGGAGGACCGAGCATGCCCCCATTCTCATCGACAGGACTGCAGTGGAGTAGGTTTTAGAGCTTCAACTTCAACAAACATGGTCCAAGCACACCAAGACAGTTGTGAAGAGGGTACGACAAAATGTTTTTCCCCTCAGGAGACTGAAAATATTTGTCATGGGTCCTCAGATCCTCAAAAGGTTCTATAGCTGCACCATCGAGAGCATCCTGACGGGTTGCGTCACTGCCTGGTATGGCTACTGCTCGTAGTGCAAACGGCCCAGTACATCACTGGGGCCAAGTTTCCTGCCATCCAGGACCTCTATACCAGTCGGTGTCAGAGGAAGGCACTAAAAATTGTCAAAGACTCCAGCTACCCGAGTCATAGACTGTTCTCCCTGCTACCACACGGCAAGCGGTACCGGAGCGCCAAGTCTAGGTCCAAGACGCTTCTAAACAGCTTCTACCCTCAAGCCATAAGATTTCTGAACAACTAATCAAATGGCTACCCAGACTATTTGCATTGCCCCCCACCCTCTTTTACACTGCTGCTACTGTCTGTTATTATCTATGCATAGTCACTTTAATAACTCTACCTACATGTACATATTACCACAATTACTTCGACTAACTGGTGCCCCCGCACATTGACTCTGTACCGGTACCACCTGTATATAGCCTCGCTATTGTTATTTTACTGCTGCTCTTTAATTATTTGTTACTTTTATTTCTTTGATTTTGTAGGTCTTTTTCTTAAAACTGCATTGTTGGTTAAGGGCTTGTATGTAAGTGTTTCACTGTAAGGTGCTACACCTGTTGTATTCGGCGAATGTGACAAATAACATTTGATTTCACTTAATTTGATGATACATTCTCATATTTTCCTTAAAGGTATTAAGCCTGAGGCAAGACAGATAACATCACTGAACCACCAGAGATCTGTCTTGCAGAAGGACATGGAGTGTGTGTGTGTGTGTGTGTGTGTGTGTGTGTGTGTGTGTGTGTGTGTGTGTGTGTGTGTGTGTGTGTGTGTGTCATGCACACAGTGTCATACTGTATATGCAAAGACAATTACAAAGCGTATGCATTATTAAGAGCAGTAAATGGGTCCAGAATTAACGTTTCTCATTATTAGTCAATGTGATTGCTGTTTCGGGGAAGCTCCAGCTCCTGCCTACGCTGGGAGGGGGAGGGAGAGATGGATAATTGAAATGGTCCAATCAAAACTAAAGACTTCCTCCCAGTGGGTATACGACGTGATAAAGACGTCTCTCACTGGTTAAAATCTATCCGGGACATCTTATATCCAGATCACAACCAGATTAAGACGTATTTTCATTACTTGTTTTTGACATCATGAAAAACACGTCTTATTTTGGTTGATATCTGGTTTTTGGTTGAAATCTGATTGAACTACAGATCAGTAGTCAGATCAGATCAGATCTAAATCCTACTCAATTAATAGACACCAATCTATACTGAACAAAAAAGAAACGCAGCATGCAACAATTAAAAAAATTATATTGAGTTACTGTTCATATATGAAACTCAGTCCAATGAAAAAAAATCATTAGGCCCTAATCTATGGATTTCACATGACTGGAAATACAGATATGCATCTGTTGGTCATAGATACCTTAAATAAAAGGTAGGGGTGTGGATCCGAAAACCAGTCAGTATCTGGTGCGACTACCATCAGGCTGTTGATTGTGGCCTGTGGAATGGTGTCCGACTCCTCTTCAATGGCTGAGTGAAGTTGCTGGATATTGGCAAGAAATGGACACGCTGTCGTACCCCTCGATCCAGAGCATCCCACACATGCTCAATGGTTGACATGTCTGGTGAGTATGTAGGCCTTGGAAGAACTGGGACATTTTCAGCTTCCAGGAATTGTGTACAGATCCTTGTGACACGGGGCTGTCCATTATCATGCTGAATCATGAGGTGATGGCAACAGATGCACAGTAACTCTGTGCATTGAAATTGCCATTGATAAAATGCAATTGTGCTCGTTGCCCATAGCTGATGCCTGCCAATACCATAACCCCACCACCACCATGGGGCACTCTGTTCGCAATGTTGACATCAGCAAACCTCTTCGCTCACGCGACACCATACATGTGGTCTGTGGTTGTGAGGCCAGTTGGACTTCCTAATTCTCTAAAACGATGTTGGAGGCGGCTTATGGCAGAGAAATAAACATTAAATTCTCTGGCAACAGCTCTGGTGGACATTCCTGCAGTCAGCAATTATCAAAATTGGACTAATGTTATTTTTCAGCATGATTCAGCTTAGCACACTTGGCAAACAACAGCTGTCAGAGCGCACCAAAGCGGGCTAGGGTCTCGTGGGGTACTATACCCAGTCAACATGCTGGACTCGGGCCTATTCCATTTGAGACTTGGGGGACTCCCGAGCAGAGTCCACTTCAGCTTATCCGGCCCAATTCACTTTTTCAGGAGTAGTGCCATGTGAGGTTTTTATTTAATATAATAATATATAATATATGCCATTTAGCAGACGCTTTTATCCAAAGCGACTTACAGTCATGTGTGCATACATTCTACGTATGGGTGGTCCCGGGGATCGAACGCACTACCCTGGCGTTACAAGCGCCATGCTCTACCAACTGAGCTACAGAAGGACCGTGATCAAATCAAATCAAACTTTGTCACATGCGCCGAAAACAACAAGTGGAGACCTTACCGTGAAATGCTAACTTACAAGCCCTTAACCAATAGCGCAGTTCAAGAAGAGTTAAGACGATGTTTACCAAATAAACAAAAGTAAAATATAATAAAACATAACAATAACGAGCTATATATATATATACATGGGGTACCGGTACCGAGGGGGTTCAGGTTAGAGGTCATTTGTACATGTAGGTAGGGGTGAAGTGACTATGTATAAATAAACAGCGAGTAGCAGCAGTGTTTAAAACAAATGGAGGGGGAGGGTCAATGTAATAGTGACCATTTCATTAATTGTTCAGCAGTCTGATGGCTTTGGGGTAAAAGCTGTTAAGGAGCCTTTTGGTCCTAGACTTGGTGCTCCGGTACCACTTGTCATGCGATAGTAGAGAAAACAGTCTATGACTTGGGTGATTGGAGTCTCTGACAATTTTATGGGCTTTCCTCTGACACCGCCTATTATATAGGTCCTGGATTGCAGGAAGCTTGGCCCCAGTGATGTACTGGGCAGTACTCTCGATGCTCTCGATGGTGCAGCTGTAGAATCTTTTGAGGATACGGGGAACCATGCCAAATCTTTTCAGTCTCGTGAGGGGGAAAAGGTTTTGTCATGCCCTCTTCACGACGGTCTTGGTGTGCTTGGACCATGTTAGTTTGTTGGTGATGTGGACACCAAGGTACTTGAAGCTCTCAACCTGCTCCACTGCAGCCCCGGTGATGAGAATGGGGGTGTGCTTGGTCCTCTTTTTCCTGTAGTCCACTATCATCTCTTTTGTTTTGATCACGTTGATGGAGAGGTTGTTGTCCTGGCACCACCCGGCCAGGTCTCTGACCTCCTCCCTATAGGCTGTCTTGTCGTTGTCGGTGATCAGGCTTACCACTCAGGCTTACCAGCAAACTAACATGGTCCAAGCACACCAAAACAGTCGTGAATAGGGCACAACAATATCTTTTCCCCCTCAGGAGACTGAAAAGATTTGGCATGGGTCCTCAGATCCTCAAAAGGTTATACAGCTGCACCATCGAGAGCTTTTGCATCACTGCATCACTGCCTGGTAAGGCAACTGCTTGGCCTCCGACCGCAAGGCGCTATAGAGGGTAGTGCGAACGGTCCAGTACATTACTGGGGCCAAGCTTCCAGCCATAAAGCCATCCAGGACCTCTATACCAGTCGGTGTCAGAGGAAGGCCTTAATAATTGCCAAAGACTCCAGCCACCCTAGTCATAGACTGTTCTCTCTGCTACTGCACGGCAAGCGGTACTGGAGCACCAGTCTAGGTCCAAGAGGCTTCTAAACAGCTTCTACCCTCAAGCCATAAGACTCCTGATCATCTAGTCAAATAGCAACCCAGACTATTTGCATGCACCCCCCCTTTTACGCTGCTGCTGTTATTATCTATGCATAGTCACTTTAATAACTCTACCTACATGTACATACTACCTCAACTAACCGGTGCACCCGCACATTGACTCTATCGGTACCCCCCTGTATATAGTCTCGCTATTGTTATTTCACTGCTGCTCTTTAATTACTTGTTACTTTTATCTCATTCTTATCTGTATTTTTTAAAAACTGCATTGTTGGTTAGGGGCTCGTAAGTAAGCATTTCACTGTAAGGTCTACACCTGTTGTATTGGGAGCATGTGACTAATAAAATTTGATTTGATGTCTGTCTCAAACACTTTCTCCCAGGCTCTCTCTCCTCTCTCGGTCTCTTCTTCTCTTTCTCATTATGCTTTCTCTCCTGTCTCTCTATCATTCTACCCCCGTGTTCATTATGCTCTCTTCTTCCCTCACTCTGTATCTATCACTCTTATCCTCTGTCTATGCCTCTCTCTCCTTCTCTCCCAGTTCCTCATCTGCTCTGGGGGGGGGATGGGTAAAGAGGCTGGCAGCAGTTTACACCAGACAAGCCAGGCACCATTAGGAACCATTTTCTGCCCATTTGCCTGATAGCTGGTATCGCTTATGGAGGTTATTTTCTCTCTGTCTCCCTCCTAAGCACCTGTAGTGATGGATTCCTCATTGATTAGCCAGTGATAGAGAAATGTGAATAGGAGCTACCTAATGGGCTAGCAGACTGCCAGTCAGTCAGAGTCAGCTCTATAACTATCAGCTCCTGGCAAAGGGCGAGAGGAGACTAATCCTCTCTAAGAAGCCCTTTCATTCTCAGTGACTTGCTAAGACAAAGCTTATGCTAATCTTGTTATCACTGCAGATTTCCGGTAATGGAGGATATTGGAGGATAGAGACTGCTAGGGGAGTCAGGGACCATTTCTCTTTGTTCAAACACAACTCAGTCAGAGAGGCCCCTGCAGTCAGCGATGCAGAGTAAGATGAAGTTGACCCTAGCTGGTGATCTGAGGCCAGTGTTGCATTTTTGCTTCACTAATGGTTAAGGTTAGGTTTGAGGGAAGGTAAGCTGATCCTAGATCTGTGCCTATGGGCAAGGTCAAAATAGGTCTATCCTCTGCAAACTGCTGATCGTATGTAATATATGAAGACGGGTCATTTAACAACAAATCACTACATGGATGTCATCCCTCTTGGTTTATTTATTAACACCAAAGCTCCGCCTGCTCAATTAGGGGTTGCTTATATTTGTCTTGTTTCACTGCTTGTTTAAGTGATTTTAACCTGTACAAGTGTGAGATGGAAATGTGTTTCTTGCATATCCCAACTTCCCCCTGAGACACATCATGTAAGGGAGAGCGTAACTGGCGGCAGGGAAGTCAGGCGCAGGAGAGCAAAACTGGGTAATCAACTGAGCCAGAACAATAAACAAATGGGTACAAAACCCATCGCGCACCAGAAAAAACGTGTGCATGCACTTACAATAAACAATTCCGCACAAATAATTTGTTCTTAACTGACTTGCCTCGTAAAATAAAAAATAAAAGGTTAAAAAAAAAAAGACATGGGGGAACTGAGGGTTAAATACACAACATGTAATGAGGGAAATTGAGACCAGTTGTGTGAGAAGGCAAGGCAAAACAAATGGAAAATGAAAAATGGATCGATGATGGCTAGAAGACAGGCGACGCCGAGAATCGCCCGAACAAGGAGAGGAACCGACTTAGGCCCTCCCTTGACATGTGGCTCCAGCTGCGCGCCAATACCGGTCTCTGGGACGACCCGTAGGGCGAGGCGCAGGGACGGAGACGGTGGAACTCCTGCAGCATTGAAGGGTCCAACACGTCCTCGTACTAGAACCCAGCACCTCTCCTCTGGACCAAAGCCCTCCCACTCCACGAGGTACTGAAGGCCCCTCGCCCGACGCCTCGAATCTAGTATGGAACGAACAGAGTACGCCGAGGCCCCCTCAATGTCCAGAGGGGGTGGAGGAACCTCCCGCACAGGGCAGGCAGAGGGGCAGGTTTCATGTCGAGAGCCAGACCCGGTCCCCCGGGGTCTCGATCAGGTAAGGCTGATCGAGACCCCCAGACGTTCCATGGACGCCTTCCAGACCCTCAACGTGAACTGGGGACCTCGATCAGAAACAATATTCTTCAGGCACCCCGTAGTGCCGGAAGATGTGCGTAAACAAGGCTTCCGCAGTCTGTAGGGCCGTAAGGAGACCGGGCAGAGGGAGGAGACTGCAGGACTTAGAACAAATCCACAACGACCAGGATAGCGGTGTTACCCTGTGAGGGGGGAGAGATTGGTAAGGAAATCCACCGACAGGTGCGACCAAGGGTTGTAACTTACCTCTGGGCAGGTGCCTAGGAGCCTTACACTGGGCGCACACCGAGCAGGAGGAAACATAAACCCTCACGTCCATAGCCAAGCGCGCCTCGTGCATTGACTCAAACGCTGTGGCAACGAGCGGTAGCAGGTAGCTATACTGGTTAAGGTCTTGATAGTCAATACACGGGCGCAGACCTCCCTCCTTCTTCACAAAAAATAAACTCGAGGAGGTGGGTGAAGTAGAGGACCGAATGAACCCCTGACGCAGGGATTCAGTGACATATGTTTTGATAGCCACCGTCTCTGCCTGTGACAGGGGATAAACTTGACTCCTGGGAAGTGCGGCATCTACCAGGAGATTTATCGCACAATCCCCTCGATGATGAGGTGGTAATTGAGTCGCCCTCTTTTGAGAGAAGGCTGTTAGGGGTTTCCGGAGGAATGCGCACGGTGGAGACCTGGTCTGGACTTTCCACTGTGGTAGCACCAACTGAAACCCCTAAACACCTCCCCAAGCACTCTCGCGACCACCCCGTGAGAGTCCTCTGTTGCCAAGAAACAGTGGGGTCATGACAAGCTAACCAGGGTAGGCCTAGCACCTTGGGAAACGGAGGAGAGTCAATGAGGAAGAGACTAATTATCTCCTTGTGACCCCCCTGAATCACCATGCCCAGAGGAGCGGTGGCCTCCCTAATCAACCCTGACCCTAATGGTCGACTATCTAAGGCGTGAACGGGGAAGGGCACAGCTACGGGAACAATGGGGATCCCTGAACTATGGGCGAACGATCTATCTATAAAATTCCCAGCCTTGCCTGAATCGACGAGCGCCTTATGCTGGGAATGCGGGGAAAACTCAGAAAAAGTAACATACAAAAACATGTGCAACAGAGGGCTCTGGGTGAGAATGGTGCCGGCTTACCTGGAGTGACGCCAGAGTGCCCTGCCTGCTGCTTCAATCCCCAGAGGAACCAACCCGGCACCGACCGGCAGTGTGACCTCTGCGGCCACAGATGGTGTACAAGCTGGAACCTCTTCCGGTCTCCCCGTGCACCTCTCTCCTCTCCCAGCGGAGAGGTGGTGCGGGGGGTTGGAACCGACAAACCCCGATATGGACGTCCGCGGGTAGCCAGCAGGTTATCCAGCTGGATGGACAGGTCCACCAGCTGGTCGAAGGTGAGGGTGGTGTCTCTGCAGGCCAACTCCCGATGGACGTCCTCGTGCAGACTGTAACAATAAGGGTCGATCAGGGCCCTGTCATTCCATCCATCAGCCGGCGGCCAGGATCCGAAGCTCCAAGGCAAACTCCTGGGCGCTCCTCGTCCCCTGCCTCGGGCGGGTGGCGAAGACTGCCCGGAAATGGCGGGTGAACTCCTCGAAATGGTCCAGCGCTGCATCTCCCTCTCCCCACACGGTGTACCAGAGAGGCATGAGTCGAGGGCGGACACCCTCTCAAGGCCCGAAGCCGTCCCGTCATATTCCCGGGGAAGGGCGAGACGAATCCTCTGGAAGGGCGAGACGAATCCCAGGAGAAGGGGGGGGGGGCGAGTAGTGGAGACCCCAGTTGTGCTGGTAGAGCAGCTGGAAGAACTCTCCCAGCGATCCATTGTTTGGACAACGTGGTCCATGGTGTTGCCAAGATTGTGGAGCATCGCTGTGTGCTCCCGGACGCGCTCCTCCACCCCTATACCAGGGGCACCTGCTCCTGCTGACTCCATTAGTGGTGCGGAATTCTGTAAGGGAGTGCGTAACTGGAGGCAGGGAAGTCAGGCGCAGGAGAGCAAAACTGGCTAATCAACCGAGCAGTTTTATTTATAAAACCAGAACAATAAACAAATGGGTACAAAGACATGGGGGGAACACAACATGTAATGAGGGAAATTGAGACCAGGTGTGTGATGGCTAGAAGACCGGCGACGCCAACCGCCGCTCGAACAAGGAGAGGAACCGACTTCGGGGGAAGTCGTGACACATCAGCCATTATCGACAGTGACCCTGGAGTATTTAGGGTTCAGTGCCTTGCTCATTTCGGTGGGATGTTAACACCTTGCCGGCTCAGGGATTCGAAGAAGCAACCGCTTCCTCTTCCACTGTGCATAGTAAATTGAGATATCAAACCATTCTCAAACAATGTCCCATTGGGCAGAATGTCATATTGCACTAACTTATCTAAATAAACTGAAAATTGGACTGATCAAATGAACTGATCAGTCGAATAGTAATACAATAATTTGTTTGATCAGTTGTCAACTAGCTCATCAGAAACAAGGCTTTTAGGGTATTTTGGTCTAAAATGTGACCATGTTTTCTGTGTAAACCCAGCTACAGGATACAGCCATTCCTATTGCTATTCAGTGCTTTTGAGACCGCTGATTTGAAATGTAAACACAATAGCTATGCTCTTTTGAAGAGGAGCGCACGTGGCACATTTGGTAACTGGGTGGAATGAGGACGAAACTTGATAAGGATTATAAAATAGAAGTAATCAAATAAAAGGTTGACACGTTTGTGATGTGCATTGCATTTGAACGCTTTGCATTTACATCAAAAGACAGAGAGGGAGGTGGATGAGAAAAACACTTTGATCCTTACGAGGAACATTTTGGCTAAATTGTCACATAGACACCTAGGCTAAAATATGACATTTCAATGTTTCAAAGCTACACAATGGTAGGCCTAATGTTATTTTTTTGTCAGTGAACGCCATCTGCCCTGTTCTTGATGCAGAGTAACGTATTTTAGGGCTCTGCTCGCCCCACGACTAACTGCTGCAGTCCTGGAATTCAGATAATTTCGCAGCGCTCACTCAGCCTCTCAAAGACTCTGTTACCTTGGCAACATATTTCTGCATGAAAATAGCATCTGAGAGAAGCGAGCTGTTCCCACCGCAAAGAACCACAACCACAACATTTATATGTGTCAGTGTCAAGAGCGGCAATGATCCTCACAGAGAGACACCTCAGCCGCTGTTATCACAGCAGCAATTGGACAGGCATAAGTGAACCGCTTCATGCATGTCATTTGTGATAAGCTATTTAGCTGGCCCCTAGAGAAAGGCTGGGGTAAGTGACTCCTTGTGCATATTTTAAAGGAAAAGTGGTGCACTATGTGGGGAAAATGATGTAATTTGAGAATTAGTCTAATCTGTAACCAAATGTATGGAATGGAAATGGATATTTGCCACACTAGCACATGCATGCACTCATAAGGCAGAGTACAGAGCAGCGCGAGTATCAGGAACATCATTAATAAATGTTAAACAATAAATAATATATCAGAAAAGGGCTCAGGGTCGAATCCTGGTGGATTTCCTACTTTAAATTTGCTGGGGAGGATTTGTGCTGTATGTTTTGCTTATACTTCCTTCCCAGTTGGGATTGGTTTTGATAGGTAATCATTCCATATACACTACCGTTCAAAAGTTTGGGGTCACTTAGAAATGTCCTCGTTTTCAAAAGAAAATTACATTTTTAGTCCATTAAAATGACATAAATTTGATCAGAAATACAGTGTTGACATTGTATATGACTATTGTAGCTGGAAATGGCTGATTTTCTTTTTAATGGAATATCTACATAGGTGTACAGAGGCCCATTATCAGCAACCATCACTCCTGTGTTCCAATGGCACGTTGTGTTAGCTAATCCAAGTTCATCATTTTAAAAGGCTAGTTGATCATTAGAAAACCATTTTGCAATTATGTTAGCACAGATGGAAACTGTTCTTCTGATTAAAGAAGCAATAAAACTGTCCTTCTTTAGACTATTTGAGTATCTGGAGCATCAGCATTGGTGGGTTCGATTACAGGCTCAAAATGGCCAGAAACAATGAACTTTCTTCTGAAACTTGTCAGTCTATTCTTGTTCTGAGAAATTAAGGATATTCCATGCTAGAAATTGCCAATAAACTGAAGATCTCATACAATGCTGTGTACTACTCCATTCACAGAACAGCGCAAACTGGCCCTAACCAGAATAGAAAGAGTGGGAGGCCCCGGGTTCACAACTGAGCAAGAGGACAAGTACATTAGAGTGTCTAGTTTGAGAAACAGAAGCCTCACAAGTCCTCAACTGGCAGCTTCATTAAATAGTACCCGTTGTAAATGACTATTGTAGCTGGAAATGGCAGATTTTTTACGGAATATCTACATAGGGGTACAGAGGCCCATTATCAGCAACCATCACTCCTGTGTTCCAATTGGACGTTGTGTTAGCTTATGAGAAAACCCTTTTGCAAATATATTAGCACAGCATTAAAACACCAGTCTCAACGTCAACAGTGAAGAGGTGACTCCGAGATGCTGGCCTTCTAGGCAGAGTTGCAAAGAAAAAGCCATATCTCAGACTGGCCAATAAAAAGAAGATGGGTAAAAGAACGGACTCTGGACAGATGAACTCTGCCTAGAAGGCCAGCATCCCGGAGTCACCTCTTTACTGTTGACGTTGAAACTGGTATTTTAATGCTGTGGTAATATATTTGCAAAAGGGTTTTCTAATGATCAATTAGCCTTTAAAAAATGATTAACTTGGATTAGCTAACACAACGTGCCATTGGAACACAGGAGTGAGGGTTGCTGATAATGGGCCTCTGTACTCCTATGTAGATATTCCATTAAAAATCTGCCGTTTCCAGCTACAATAGTCATTTACAACATTAACAATGTCTACACTGTATTTCTGATCAATTTGATGTTATTTTAATGGCTTTTCTTTCATAAACAACAACATTTCTAAGCGACCCCAAACTTTTGAACCAAAGTGTAAATTGTATTGTTATGTGCTCTAGGTGAACGTTTTTGGACAGACAGCAACACCAAATCACATTTTAATGTAATGTCCAACTGTTAGATGCGGTGAAGGCCAGAATATTTGGCATGGCAACAACAATCTAGAAGAGTTGTCTGAAGCAGAGAGCGACAGAATGGTATCCAGGCTAACCTTCCACCAATCCATCATAAAAACAAGAAGTCTCTTCAACATGGGATAGAAGCGCTTAATGAAATAAGCATCTGAGAGAGCAGGTGTTGGAGGCTTGACAGACTTTAGCTGCATAACAAGTAGCATGCTTTAGCATCCCCTGCCTTTGTCAATCAGACGGCCAATCGCCTGAATAAATGCTCCCTAAATAAGCAAAATGCTTGGGCGCCCATGTCGTCATGCCTGAGCAAGATTTACAATTATAGGCCTGCTAGTACAAACAAACAAAACCACGCACACACACAGGTAGGAGTAACACAGTTGCTTTAAACACCAATCAGAAAGTTGCATCCCACGCGCCATCTTCAGATTCAATGGAATGGATAGACAGGTTGTGAATATTAACTAGGTGTCAGAGGTGCGCCTGTGAGTTCTCTGCGATGTTTAAGAAGCTGACAACATATCAAAAATGCACTTGAATTGAAATGGTGTATTTCTTTAGGGGGTATAATTAAATAAGTAGCCTACTTTCCCTTTTATATGTCAGTGATCTTTGAAATAATTTTATTCTCGCTTCAGTTCAGTTAAAAAAATCCACTGGAGACAAGGTGAATTTGAGAGAGAGAGGGGGAGAGACAAAAGAAAATAAACCAATATACCTTCTGTTGTTGTTGAATGCAAATGCTGTTCTGTCTGTAAGCCAAGATCCAGATTTATTAAAAAAGGGTATTTTTTAAAGCATTGACCAGATGCCAGCCTTTGTATCAGAGCAAACAGAGCTTATAGACTTGTGCAGCACAGATATAGCCCAGCCAGGCACCGTTTCTCAAATCCAGACCTCTAGGTCAGAACAGAAGAAGGCCTACTGCCCTCTTATCACGGACTGATTCAGCACTCGGACACCAGGTGAGAGAAATCTTGCTAGTCAGTGATATGAATCCATTATATTCGGTTTCACACCTTAAGTATTGAATTCAAAATAACATTAACCATAAACGTGAAAAATAAAGTTGAAAATGTACAAATAATATTAGAGGAAAGGTTAAATTATAGATTGTTGAAATAAAAAATGTAATAAATTGGGTGCAAAATGAGTAGAATTGTATACAAAAATGATATCGGAAGCAAAACATAAACACTTGCAAGCAAATTATTTAAAAGCTAGAGCAAATGATTTGAAAACGAATGCAGAAATTGTTCAGTTAAACTTTTCCAACAACCCTATTGAATCCATTTTGCAGTTACACGTACCTTTAGTTAGGTTACTCAGATATTTTCCTTCTCCGTCTGTTTCTTAGCTTTCAGTGCCATTTCTTTCGATTGCAAGATTTAGCACAGTTTTTCCATGAATGTGGGATTTAAAGGGAAGCGAAGATAATGCGTCTCCATTGGTCCACTAGGGAGTAAAGAAAACCAGCAGTAATGCCTACACTGGCTCGGATTTGGCGATCACTGTTGTGCAGTTTTGCCAGGTCTAGCAAAAATATATAGTCCAATGACCTTAGAAAACCGGCCCACAAGGCCTGAGAATTAGGCTAAAAATGTTTTTCACAGCAAGAGAGGGGTTGCTACATTTATCAAATAAACCATTGTTCCATAGTGTTATTGAGAAAATTAAGAAGGAACATCAGCCATTTTTAATGATGTAGGCTAAGACGCAAAATATTTTTTTCCATCAAAATAATAATTATTGCGAGTTTAACAATATGTTGCAAGAGAAGAGAAATCACCCTTATTAAAATATCCAGATAATTTCCCATCAAGCTAAGACCCAGATGCAGACACAGGAGGCGGATAGTACGAGTGTCACGTTCTGACCTTAGTTCTCTTGTTTTGTCTTTTGTTTTAATATGGTCAGGGCGTGAGTAGGGTGGGTTGTCTATGTTAGTTTGTCTATGATTTTCTATTTCTGTGTTTGGCAATCAGAGGCAGCTGTCAATCGTTGAGAACCATATTTTGTTTTCCATTGTGTGTGGGTGGTTATTTTCTGTTCAGTGTTGTGTTGCACCTTACAGGACTGTTCGTTGGCTGTTTATTGTTGTCAGTGTTCATTAAAATATGGACACTTAACACGCTGCACCTTGGTCCTCCTCTCCTTCCCCAGACGACAAGCGTTACGAGTCTGAGTTTATTATGGTACAAGTGGCAGGCAAAAGGTAAGCCAAGGCAGGCAAAGTGCCGTGATCCAAATCAGAGTCAGGGAGGTACAGGCCGGGTCAGTACAGGCAGAAAGGGCAGAACTGGGAAAACTAGAGCACAGGAAACACACTTGAAGGACTTGCCGGGACAGGACGAATTGGCAACAGACAAACAGAAAACGCAGGTATAAATACACAGGGGATAAGGACAGGAGATGGGAGACACCTGGTGGGGGGTGAAGATAAGCACAAAGACAGGTGAAACAGATCAGGGTGTGACAACGGCTAAGGGCTGTTCTTAGAACATGGCTTACGGGCTGTTCTTAGAACATGGCTACGAGCTGTTCTTAGGACATAAGCCTTAGTTGTGGTATATTGGCCATATACCACAAGCCCCTGAGGTGCGTTATTGCTATTATAAATGGGTTACCAATGTTACCAAAACATTTATTTTTACTGCTCTAATTACGTTGATGACCAGTTAATAACAGCAATGAGGCACCTCGGTGGTTTGTGGTATATTGCCAGTATAGCATGGCTAAGGGCTGTATCCAGGCACTCCAGGCCATACACCACACTCCCTCGAGAGCCAGCCTTCTTGCTGAAATAAATCCAGTTTGCGCTTGTGCATAACTACAGAAAAATCTGACAGGTGAGTTTGAGTGATGAAAGTTGGACAGAGGATCTCGAAATCTCTGTGCAAGAAACACTTGGCCTAACTTAAAAAAACAAACGTTTGGTTATTGTTTGGCAGAAAACTGCAGGGGTTCAAACTGTAGAACCCAGTTCCTACATTTGAATATAAAAATGGATTTTAGTAAACAAAACTATCCTACATTTTATCTCTGGGACCCTCAGGATGACAAATCAGAGCCAGATTACTGAATGTAAATACATTACTTACCTTCAGAGGTGAATGTTTTAAACCAGATGCCGTGATAAAAGTTTTGTTGTTGTGCACTTTCCTCAAACAATAACATGGTCGTTTTTCACTAATAGCTACTGTAAATTGGACAATGCAGTTAGATTAACAAGCATTTAAGCTTTCTATACATATAAGACATCTCTATATCCTGGAAAGTTGGCTGTTACTTGCAACGTCATTCTAGTCACATTAGGGCACGTTAGCAACAACCTTACCGGTATAGGGACACCGATCCGATGTATAGGCTATTTATTAAATCCGTTTGCCAGTTCCAGGTAAGCTACACAAATGGCACACATTGATTTGCAATGACTCCAGTGATATGATTTCAATATATTTATTGTATCAAATGGTGGGCTACAGCACACTGCAATGGCACAGAAATAGCCTACTTGATGGCCAACAGAGGCAAATGTACCCTATCATTCTCCACATTTACTGTCATTTTCATTGTGGACTTTTCCCATAACACAAGCATGCAAGGGAGTTTCATAACTTCCATAACTTCCATTTCAAATGTCCACTCGTGCAGCGCTCCAGACCCTATAAATGAGCCGTGGCAATTTTAGCATGCAAAAAAAAAAGTGGGATGTATGCCAGCAAAGCCACAACACTAAACAATACATGAATTGCACTATAACAGTGACAAAAGGTGTCCACAAACTGTTCGGGCCTACACAAAGCTGTCCCAACAGCAGAGCCCCAACTCCTTATCACTCACTGCTGCACCTGGCTATCAGTTGAGCCTTGTCTGGCAGTGGAGCCTTGTCTGGCAGTGGAGCCTTGTCTGGCAGTGGAGCCTTGTCTGGCAGTTGAGCCTTGTCTGGCAGTTGAGCCTTGTCTGGCAGTTGAGCCTTGTCTGGCAGTTGAGCTGATATGGCTGACTTGCTTAAACAAATGTGGTTTATAATGACAATTGAGATGTAGAAACTATGGAATAAGCGGACGGCAAGTGGATAAGAGGCAATCCGTCATTTCGATTAAGACACTAATGAGCAAGCTAGGACGGATGTGGTCAATATAACTATTTGTTAATGTAATGTACAGCGACAGAATTCCGAACATGGGCCATTCTTACAGTGTTCTCCATTTACACCAAGTCAGAATAGTGGGATAAATAAAGGGGGCATATAAGCAGACAATGAAAGCTCTTACAATATTCAATGATTACATTTCTCTAAAACAGGTTATAGGCTACATTTGCACCACCAAGTCAGAACAGTAGGTGAAATTAAGAGGGGTAAATAGACCAAATTATTAGGGTGAGGCACATGGGCTACTAACACCTTACTACAGAGAATACACTTAGCATTACTTTCTTAGCTACAGTATACATATCTCCCTGGCAATATGCCATCATTTATGCAGCAGCATACAACACATTTTTGGACTAACCTTGTTGTGCTCACTTGAAAAGGAAGGTGGCACGGCGGTCGTTCGTGGGCAAATTTTGTCATCAAACTCTGGCATTCTCTGGATTTATGGTGCTTTCAAAACAACTGGGAACTCGGAAAAAACAAGGTTGAATCATAATGACGTCATTGATCTTCATGTTATAGCTCTAGAAAGAGGCCGGATTTACAATTCCGAGTTGGATGACCGTTCAAAACATGTTTTCCCAGTCGGAGCTTGTTTGTTCCCGAGTGGCTCCCACATGGCTCCTGAGTGGTGCAGCGGTCTAAGGCACTACATCTCAGTGCTAGAGGTGTCATTATAGACCCTGGTTTGATTCCAGGCTGTATCACAACTGATTGGGAGTCCCATAGGGCGGCGCACAATTGGCTCAGCGTCGTCCGGGTTAGGGTTTTGCCGGGGTAGGTCGTAATTGTAAATAACAATTTGTTCTTAACTTGCCTACTTAAATTAAGGTTAAATAAAAAAATGTAAAAATCCCGACTTCCCAGTTGTCTTGAGCTCACTGAAGACAAGTTTTCACAGTTCTGAGTTAACAGTTGTTTTGAGCACGGCACAAATCATACTTCATTGACAGCTGTCGCGGAAGATTCAGAATTTGTTGGTAACATATGTAAGATGTTTTATATTCATCAAATGTGTGTAAGTTACTTCTCATCAGAATGGTATTTTTGTATAATACTGTGGCGAGGTTGCAGTTATCTGTTCTATGTCAAGACTAAGTTGCATGGGCAGCAGAGAGGGGAGAGGTCAAAGTGTCATTATGTGTAAACATATCTTTTACTCCCTACCTTTCCCAGTGGGGAAAGGAGGGTGGCAGTGTCTGGAATCATTCTATGCTCCCTCTAATGTTGTTTCTATCTTAACCTATAGCCTCATTCTCCTCCTCGTGAGTTTGTCCAGGATTGGTTGTATTTAGGGTTGGTTGTATCTAAATGACAATTTGATATATGCCTGATGATATGGAGGATTGGTTTATGGTTCTGGGGTTTGAGAAAGGAGACAAAGCTGAACGATGAATTATGTCTATGCTGTCTGACTATGTGTGTCTTTGCTATAAAGGACCTCATTTGAAATGTGGAAGGGGCTCTCAGAGAATTCATGGTTAGACACTGAATTGCCTGAGAGTCACAGCATTGTGATAGAGCTCATATAATTAAAGATGGACTTTGATAACTAACTCTGACTTGTGTGTGTGGTTTGCTCCCATGATTTGGTAAATAGATGAAATTTCTACGACACAGCATGGCCAATGTTGAATGTTTATCATTTCAAATTTGGAAAAGAGCCCCTTAATCCCATATTTGGGACCACACAGCCACTCCACGGAATAGCAGGCTAGTGATTGCTTTGTAAATGCTTGCAGAGTTAGCCACTGTCACTGATTCCTTCCAAACCACTCATTGTTGAATTTGCGATTTCCAACTTGTTGTGTAATGTTTATGTCCAATGGCCGATGAGCACCTATATGTTTTTATCCATAATTTCCCTTAATTATTTATCTTCATATGATAAAGGATTAAAAACGATTTGCCAGTAGATTGTCGACTTGATTCATGATGATGACTGCTGGCTAAGATTTTGAAAGTATGATGTTGACATGATCAGTCCAATCAAAGCTACTGTACATATAACGATATTTGACATCCTCTTATTTGTGGCCAATGATCTTGTGTCTTCTTGGATGGGCATTTCTAATGTAACTCTATGGAAGCACCCAAGGGGCTAGAATTTTCTAGCTCTACCCTTAGACTTGGCGGTGATGTAGCGTCCCCATGAGTGACAGACCACTGAGCCAATCACGGCGCAACACTCCATATTTTCTGCTGGCATTGCCCCTCCACCACAGAAAGCACTGAGCTAGGCTGAAACACCTGCATTTTGGAGCTGCCTTACTCAAGAAAACAAAAGAGACCATGTTTGTATGAGGCTTCATTAACTCAATTATATATATTTTTTTACATTGCATTGTTGGCAAACTGATATGTGACATGTATTAATGCAAAAAATTACATACAAAACAGGCAAGGCCAAAAAAGATTTTATATATGTAAATATATTCTTTTGTTGCTAAATATGTGGGGCTCAAATGAGTAAAACACTTCGCTTGATACTGTTATCCATAAGCAAAGTCGACATCAGAATGCAATTTACTAAAACCACCTATGAGCAATTTTTTTCTAAAGAGCTTTTGTACGCTTAAAGTTGTTTTCAAATGATTAGATCTAGCGCGTTAATAGGTTTGATGGAAAAAGGGTGTCTCCATAATAACCAATTCAACGCCTCGATCACACCGACAGCGTCTTTGCATTTTGGTACAGCAGAAGTACATTAATTTCCAATGGAACACTGTATTTGCCTTGCAGCATTGCATTGCAGAGGCAGTTACAGTGCTTTCTGTGTGGTGCATACATTGGATTCATGGAACGAAGGGTACAGCCTCCTAGGGTAACCCCCCCCCCGTAATTCACATTAAAACCACAAAATGTCACCAAATTATTTCCCCAACACTTTCCCTGGCTGCCACTGCTCTTGCTCAACGAAAAATGTCCTCTGTGTCTTCATAACTTTGAGATATTTCAACAAAAGCGATTTTGTGGTAAATTCATCACATTCTTTAAACATTTAAAACAGTTGTAGATTTATAATAGTTTTGTGAATATACAAGTAGGAAAGCCTTAAGATAAATAATCCACAGAAATAGTAGCAACTTCACTAGCAGTAAAAGCACTCCAGCTAGCTAGTTAGCATAAGCTGCTAGGGGTGCTAGCTAGGAACCTTACTACCAGATTGTCTGAGGTAAAATATATTAAAAAGAAAATGTAACTTATATACAGTTGTACATGTTTCCACTAGTGACTGATAGCTTTACAGTTAATGCTACTTTATAGCCTTTGAGCTATTTTACACAGCATTTTATATTATATAGCTAGCTATGTTTTTAAGAGAGAGCTTTTCAATTGGCATCTCTCCCCCTGTTTTCAGCCAGAGGTGGGGACTGGATTAGGTGTGAGCAGTGCAGGAGGTGTGCTCATGAGTTGTGCTCCAATTTGACTGGGGGATAGCTTTATTTGTGACCTATGTAGATATTAGAGTTGTGCAATAGAAGAGCATAAGATTGATGTAGCAACAATGTTACACTGGGTTAATTAGTGTTATTGTTGTCATTTGAAAAACTGCTGGGATTAAATCTTGCATTATTCAAGTAATATTTAGTGCAATTGTACAATGGATTGTGTGGAAAAGGAACAAAGAAAGAACAAAGACAATTAATGTGCAAGTGAGTTAAAAGGAGGGACTTTACATCAAATCTCCTCATAGTGCAGATATTAATGGTGACATGTGCAACACCATTTCCCCTCCATATTCTATTAAAATAATTACAATAAGACAAGACACAATTGGGTAAAACCCTATGCCATAATCTTCTACCGGGATAACTGGCATGGGCCCTTTAAAAAATAAACAAACATTTCATGAAATAACAAACAAAAAAAGAGTAAACTGTAGCCATTTATTTCCCATTAAATTTAATTCGCCTAGGCATGACCTTCATCCAAATACAACTTTTTTTTGCCCCAAACGTTGCTTTTTTGCATCAGCAACCTGACAATTATTCTTGGGGGGGGCTAGTACCCTATGGTTCAAACTGTATGTGCTGAAGGCTTGGCAGAAATGGTGACAGAAAGTGAATGTTGACATTAATTCATCCAGATAATGCTGCTTACCATTTTGCGCCATAACGCTATCGGTGTGATAGAGGCATAAATAGCCTAGCTAAAACGAGTAAAAAGTTGTCACAACACGTCTCTCTGTCTCCGTGTCAACATGTCTGTCTCCGTGACTCAGCAGCCTCAACTGCAGCACTCTCATGCCTTAATCACACCTACAGTGTCATTGCACAAAATGGTATGCAGCATCATCTGGATGTTGTGCAACAAAAGTTCAACTTCTGCTACCGTTTCTGTCAAGCCTACCAGTTTGACGGAGACGTTCAGAAACATCCAAGGTGTGCACCACACAGAACGCACTGCCTCTGTAACAATGCGGCAAGGCAAACGCAGCATTCAATTGGAAATGAATGTACTTTTGGTGTACCAAAATGCAACGACCCCAGTCTAAAGTTTGGATACACCTACTCATTCAAAGGTTTTTCTTTATTTTTTTATTGTCGAATAATAGTAAAGACATTAAAACTATGAGATGACATATGGAATTCAGGTCACAGTGAAATATACAGTACCAGTCTAAAGTTTGGATACACCTACTCATTCAAAGGTTTTTCTTTATTTTTTTATTGTCGAATAATAGTAAAGACATTAAAACTATGAGATGACATATGGAATTTTTTATTTTTATTTCACCTTTATTTAACCAGGTAAGCTAGTTGAGAACAAGTTCTCATTTACAACTGCGACCTGGCCAAGATAAAGCATAGCAGTGTGAACAGACAACACAGAGTTACACATGGAGTAAACAATAAACGAGTCAATAACACAGTAGAAAAAAAGAGAGTCTATATACATTGTGTGCAAAAGGCATGAGGAGGTAGGCGAATAATTACAATTTTGCAGATTAACACTAGAGTGATAAATGATCAGATGGTCATGTGCAGGTAGAGATACTGGTGTGCAAAAGAGCAGAAAAGTAAATAAATAAAAACAGTATGGGGATGAGGTAGGTAAATTGGGTGGGCTCTTTACCGATGGACTATGTACAGCTGCAGCGATCGGTTAGCTGATCAGATAGCAGATGTTTAAAGTTGGTGAGGGAGATAAGTCTCCAACTTCAGCGATTTTTACAATTCCTTCCAGTCACAGGCTGCAGAGAACTGGAAGGAAAGGCGGCCAAATGAGGTGTTGGCTTTAGGGATGATCAGTGAGATACACCTGCTGGAGCGCGTGCTACGGGTGGGTGTTGCCATCGTGACCAGTGAACTGAGATAAGGCGGAGCTTTACCTAGCATGGACTTGTAGCTGACCTGGAGCCAGTGAGTCTGGCGACGAATATGTAGCGGGGGCCAGCCGACTAGAGCATACAGGTCGCAGTGTAGTAACCAAAATAAGTGTAAAACAAATCAAAATATATTTTATTTGATTTATTTCACCTTTATTTAACCAGGTAGGCAAGTTGAGAACAAGTTATCATTTACAATTATGACCTGGCCAAGATAAAGCAAAGCAGTTCAACACATACAACACAGTTACACATGGAGTAAAACAAACAAACATACAGTCAATAATACAGTAGAAAAATAAGTCTATATACAATGTGAGCAAATGAGGTGAGAAGGGAGGTAAAGGCAAAATAATGGCCATGGTGGCGAAGTAAATACAATATGGCAAGTAAAACATTGGAATGGTAGATTTGCAGTGGAAGAATGTGCAAACTAGAAATAATGGTGTACAAAGGAGCAAAATAAATAAATACAGTAGGCGAAGAGGTAGTTGTTTGGGCTAAATTATAGATGGGCTGTGTACAGGTGCAGTAATCTGTGAGCTGCTCTGACAGCTGGTGCTTAAAGCTAGTGAGGGAGATAAGGGTTTCCAGTTTCAGAGATTTTTGTAGTTCGTTCCAGTCATTGGCAGCAGAGAACTGGAAGGAGAGGCGGCCAAAGGAAGAATCGGTTTTGGGGGTGACCAGAGAGATATACCTGATTGGAGCGCGTGCTACAGGTGGGTGCTGCTATGGTGACCAGCGAGCGGAGATAAGGGGGGACTTTACCTAGCAGGGTCTTGTAGATGACCTGGAGCCAGTGGGTTTGACGACGAGTATGAAGCGAGGGCCAGCCAACGAGAGCGTACAGGTCGCAGTGGTGGGTAGTATATGGGGTTTTGGTGACAAAATGGACGGCACTGTGATAGACTGCATCCAATTTATTGAGTAGGGTGTTGGAGGCTATTTTGTAAATGACATTGCTGAAGTCAAGGATCGGTAGGGTGGTCAGTTTTACGAGGGTATGTTTGGCAGCATGAGTGAAGGATGCTTTGTTGCGAAATAGGAAGCCAATTCTAGATTTAACTTTGGATTGGAGATGTTTGATGTGAGTCTGGAAGGAGAGTTTACAGTCTAACCAGACACCTATGTACAGTGGGGCAAAAAAGTATTTAAGTCAGCCACCAATTGTGCAAGTTCTCCCACTTAAAAAGATGAGAGAGGCCTGTAATTTTCATCATAGGTACACTTCAACTATGACGGACAAAATGAGGAAAAGAAATCCAGAAAATCACATTGTAGGATTTTTAATGAATTTACTTGCAAATTATGGTGGAAAATAAGTATTTGGTCAATAACAAAAGTTTATCTCAATACTTTGTTATATACCCTTGTTGGCAATGACAGATGTCAAACGTTTTCTGTAAGTCTTCACAAGGTTCTCATACATTGTTGCTGGTATTTTGGCCCATTCCTCCATGCAGATCTCCTCTAGAGCAGTGATGTTTTGAGGCTGTTGCTGGGCAACACGGACTTTCAACTCCCTCCAAAGATTTTCTATGGGGTTGAGATCTGAGACTGGCTAGGCCACTCCAGGACCTTGAAGCCACTCCTTCATTGCCCGGGCGGTGGGTTTGGGATCATTGTCATGCTGAAAGACCCAGCCACGTTTCATCTTCAATGCTCTTGCTGATGGAAGGAGGTTTTCACTCAAAATCCCAAGATACATGGCCCCATTCATTCTTTCCTTTACACGGATCAGTCATCCTGGTCCCTTTGCAGAAAAACAGCCCCAAAGCATGATGTTTCCACCCCCATGCTTCACAGTAGGTATGGTGTTCTTTGGATGCAACTCAGCATTCTTTGTCCTCCAAACACGACGAGCTGAGTTTTTACCAAAAAGTTCTATTTTGGTTTCATCTGACCATATGACATTGTCCCAATCTTCTTCTGGATCATCCAAATGCTCTCTAGCAACCTTCAGACTGGCCTGGACATGTACTGGCTTAAGCAGGGGGACACGTCTGGCACTGCAGGATTTGAGTCCCTGGCGGCATAGTGTGTCACTGATGGTAGTCTTTTGTTACTTTGGTCATAACTCTCTGCAGGTCATTCACTAGGTCCCCCCGTGTGGTTCTGGGATTTTTGCTCACTGTTCTTGTGATCATTTTGACCCCGCGTGGAGCCCCAGATCGAGGTAGATTATCAGCGGTCTTGTACGTCTTCCATTTCCTAATAATTGCTCTCACAGTTGATTTCTTCAAACCAAGCTGCTTACCTAATGCAGATTCAGTATTCCCAGCCTGGTTCAGGTTTACAATTTTGTTTCTGGTGTCCTTTGACAGCTCTTTGGCCTTGGCCATAGTGGAGTTTGGAGTTTGACTGTTTGAGGTTGTGGACAGGTGTCTTTTATACTGATAACAAGTTTATACAGGTGCCATTAATACAGGTAGAGTGAAGGACAGAGGAGCCTCTTAAAGAAGAAGTTACAGGTCTGTGAGAGCCAGACATA
The DNA here is from genome assembly GCF_021184085.1 of Oncorhynchus gorbuscha. Classification (NCBI taxonomy): domain Eukaryota; kingdom Metazoa; phylum Chordata; class Actinopteri; order Salmoniformes; family Salmonidae; genus Oncorhynchus; species Oncorhynchus gorbuscha. The sequence goes on from NC_060184.1 coordinate 38,772,053, forward strand.
TTGTTTGTAGGTGACCAAATACTTATTTTCCACCATAATTTGCAAATAAATTAATTAAAAATCCTACAATGTGATTTTCTGGATTTGTTTCTTCTCATTTTGTCTGTCATAGTTGAAGTGTACCTATGCTGAAAATTACAGGCCTCTCTCATCTTTTTAAGTGGGAGAACTTGCACAATTGGTGGCTGACTAAATACTTTTTTGCCCCACTGTATTTGTAGTTGTCCACATATTCTAACTCAGAACCGTCCAGAGTAGTGATGCTGGACGGGCGGGCAGGTGCAGGCAGCGATCGGTTGAAAAACATGCATTTAGTTTTACTTGTATTTAAGAGCAGTTGGAGGCCACGGAAGGAAAATTGTATGGCATTGAAGCTCGTCTGGAGGGTTGTTAACACAGTTTCCAATGAAGGGCCAGAAGTATACAGAATGGTGTCGTCTGCGTAGAGGTGGATCAGAGAATCACCAGCAGCAAGAGCGACATCATTGATGTATACAGAGAAGAGAGTTGGCCCAAGAATTGAACCCTGTGGCACCCCCATAGAAACTGCCAGAGGCCCGGACAACATGCCCTCCGATTTGACACACTGAACTCTATCAGAGAAGTAGTTGGTGAACCAGGAAAGGCAATCATTTGAGAAACCAAGGCTGTTGAGTCTGCCGATGAGGATATGGTGATTGACAGAGTCGAAAGCCTTGGCCAGGTCAATGAATACGGCTGCACAGTATTGTTTCTTATCGATGGCGGTTAAGATATCGTTTAGGACTTTGAGCGTGGCTGAGGTGCACCCATGACCAGCTCTGAAACCAGATTGCATAGCGGAGAAGGTGCGGTGGGATTCGAAATGGTCGGTAATATGTTTGTTGACTTGGCTTTCGAAGACCTTAGAAAGGCAGGGTGTTATGCAGGTGAATGAGGACCCAAAAGCGACTTGGCGAAAACAGAGTCTTTAATCCAGAAAAGGAAATATGCAATACTCCTAGACAAATCGGAGCGGTAAATAAAGCATAACAAACAATTCCACTCGTAATGACGAGAACAGACTGGAGACTCGATCATAAACTGTAGGTTGCCTCGGGAAGGCACTTGACCGTAGCAGACTCAGACACCTGCTCACCACGCAGCATCTGAGGGAAACACGACACGACAGGGCGATACAAAGACACAGCACGGTGAACAATATACAAGGATCCGACAGGACAGAAACGGCAAACAAGGGGAGAAATAGGGACTCTAATCAGAGGAAAAGATAGGGAACAGGTGTGGGAAGACTAAATGATTGATTAGGGGAATAGGAACAGCTGGGAGCAGGAACGGAACGATAGAGAGAAGAGAGAGAGGGAGGGAGAGAGAAAAAAGGGAACGAACCTAAAAAGACCAGCAGGGGGAAACGAACAGAAGGGAAAGCATAATGACAAGACAATATAAGACAAAACATGACACAGGGTAGGATAGATATAAATCTGTAGCAGTTTGAGTCAATAGTGTCACCCCTTTGAAGAGGGAGATAACCGCAGCTGCTTTCCAATCTTTGGGAATCTCAGACAACACGAAAGATTGGTTGAACTGGCTAGTAATAGGGGTTGCAACAATTTCAGCAGATCATTTTAGAAAGGGTCAAGATTGTCTAGCCCGGCTGATATGTAGGGGTCCAGATTTTGCAGCTCTTTCAGAACATCAGCTGACTAGATTTGGGAGAAGGATAAATGGGGAAGGCTTGGGCGAGTTGCTTCGGGGTGTGCAGTGCTGTTGACTGGGGTAGGGGTAGCCAGATGGAAAGCATGGCCAGCTGTAGAAAAATGCTTATTGAAATTCTCAATTATGGTGGATTTATCGGTGGTGACAGAGTGTCCTATCCTCAGTGCAGTGGGCAGCTGGGAGGAGGTGTTCTTATTCTCCATGGACTTTACAGTGTCCCAGAACTTTGAGTTTGTGTTGCAGGAAGCAAATTTCTGCTTGAAAAAGTGAGCCTTGGCTTTTCTAACTGCCTGTGTAAATTGGTTTCTAACTTCCCTGAAAAGTTGCATATCACGGGGGCTGTTCGATGCCAATGCAGAACACCATAGGATGTTTTTGTGTTGGTTAAGGGCAGTCAGGTCTGGAGAGAACCAAGGACCTTATCTGTTCCTGGTTCTAAATTTGTGTATGCTTTTTTAAGAAGGAAGGCATTTTGTTTTTAAATAACCGGGCATCCTTTACTGATGGGATGAGGTCAATGTCCTTCCAGGATACCCGGGCCAGGTCGATTAGAAAGGCCTGCTCACTGAAGTGTTTCAGGGAGCGTTTGAGTGGAGGTCGTTTGACCGCTGACCCATTATGGATGCAGGCAATGAGGCAGTGATCGCTGAGATCTTGGTTGAAAACAGCAGAGGTGTATTTAGAGGGCAAGTTGGTTAGGATGATATCTATGAGGGTGCCCGTGTTTATGGCATTGGGGTGGTACCTGGTAGGTTCATTGATTTTTGTGTGAGATTGAGGGCATCAAGCTTAGATTGTAGGATGGCTGGGGTGTTAAGCATGTCCCAGTGTAGGTCAACTAGCAGCACGAGCTCTGAAGATAGATGGGGGGTAATCAGTTCACATATGATGTCCAGAGCACAGCTGGGGGCAGAGGGTGGTCTATAGTAGACGGCAATGGTGAGAGACTTGTTTTTATAGAGGTGGATTTTTAGAAGTAGAAGTTCAAATTGTTTGGGTGCAGACCTGGATAGTAGGACATAAGTCTGCAGGCTATCTCTGCAGTAGATTGCAACACCGCCCCCTTTGGTCGTTCTATATTGTCTGAATCTTGTAGTTAGGGATGGAGATTTCAGAATTTTTGGTGGTCTTCCTAAGCCAGGATTCAGACACGGCTAGGACATCCGGGTTGGCAGAGTGTGCTAAAGCAGCGAATAAAACAAACTTAGTGAGGAGGCTTCTAATGTTAACATGCATGAAACCAAGGCTATTACAGTTACAGAAGTCATCAACAGAGAGCGCCTGGGGAATAGGAGTGGAGGTCGACACTGCAGGGCCTGGATTCACCTCTACATCACCAGAGGAACAGAGGAGGAGTAGGACAAGGGTACAGCTAAAAGCCATGAGAATTGGTCGTCTAGGACGTCTGGAAGAGAGTAAAAGGAGCAGGTTTCTGGGGGCGATAAAATAGCTTCAAGGTATAACGTACAGACAAAGGTATGGTAGGATGTGAATACAGTGGAGGTAAACCTAGGCATTGAGTGATGATGAGAGAGATATTGTTTCTAGAAACATCATTGAAACCAGGTGATAACATTGCATGTGTGGGTGGTGAAAGTGAAAGGTTGGATAAGGTATAATGAGCAGGGCTAAAGGCTCTACAGTGAAATAAGCCAATAAACACTAACCAGAACAGCAATGGACAAGGCATATTGACATTAAGGAGAGGCATGCTTAGTCGAGTGATCATGAGGGTCCAGTGAGTAGTGAGGTTGGTTGGGGTCACGGCGATTCAGACAGCTAGCCGGGCCATGGGTAGCAAGCTGGCAGAGGATGGAGGTCTGTTTTTAGCCACCTCTTGCGTTTCCGTTGGTAGATTGGTGGGGTTCCATGTGGTAGAGGGGACCAAGCCAATTGGCAAAATAGATATAGTTATAGTGACCCAAGAAAATTGTCCGATGGACATATTCAGATAGCGGCCGATAAGACCGCAAACGATTAGCTAACGATAGCCACCTTTGCCTTGATAACAGCTTTGTACACTCTTGGCATTATTTCAACCAGCTTCATGAGGTAGTCACCTGGAATGCATTTCAATTAACAAGTGTGCCTTGTTAAAAGTTAATTTGTGGAATTTCTTCCCATCTTAATGCGTTTGAGCCAATCAGTTGTGTTGTGACAAGGTAGGGGTGGTATATTTGGTAAACGACCAAGTCCATATCATGGCAAGAACAGCTCATATAGAGAAATGACAGTCCATCATTACTTTAAGACATGAAGGTCAGTCAATCCGGAAAATGTCAAGAACTTCTTCAGGTGCAGTCGCAAAAACCATCAAGTGCTATGATGAAACTGGCTCTCATGAGGACCGCCACAGGAAAGGAGGACCCAGAGTTACCTCTGCTGCAGAGGATAAGATCATCAGTGACCAGCCTCAGAAATTGACACACATCTCAACATGAACTGTTCAGAGGAGACTGTGTGAATCAGGCCTTCATGGTCGAATTGCTGCAAAGAAAGCACTACTAAAGGACACCAATAATAAGAAGAGACTTGCTTGGGCCAAGAAACACAAGCAATGGACATCAGACTGGTGGAAATCTGTCCTTTGGTCTGACGAGTACAAATTTGACATTTTTGGTTCCAACCGTCATGTCTTTGTGAAATGCAGAGTAGGTGAACAGATGATCTCTGCATGTGTGGTTAGCACTGTGAAGCATGGATGAGGTGTGATGGTGTGGGGTTCTTTGCTGATGATACTGTCAGTGATTTATTTAGAATTCAAGGCACACTTAATTAGCATGGCTACAACAGCATTCTTCAGTGATACTCCATCCCATCTGGTTGGCGCTTAGTGGGACTATCATTTGTTTTTCAACAGGACAATGACACAACACCTCCAGGCTGTGTAAGGCCTTTTTGAACAAGGAGGATGATGGAGTGCTGCATCAGAAGACCTGGCCTCCACAGTCACCCGACCTCAACCCAATTGAGATGGTTTGGGATGAGTTGGACAGCAGAGTGAAGGAAAAGCAGCCAACAAGTGCACAGCATATGCGGGAGAATTCCTTCAAGACTGTTGGAAAAGCATTCCAGGTGAAGCTGGTTGAGAGAATGGCAAGAGTGTGTAAAGCTGTCATCAAGGCAAAGGGTGGCTCCTTTGAAGAATATAAAATATATTTTGATTTGTTTAACACTATTTTGGGGTTGCTACACGATTTCATATATGTTATTCCATAATTGTGATGTATTCCCTATGATTCTTTAATGTAGAAAATAGTAAAATAAAGAAAAACCCTTGAATGAGTAGGTGTGGCCAAACTTTTGTCTGGTACTGTATATTTATTTTAAGAGAATTGTCACGGCAGCCGTCTTACAATTTAGAAATAGCCCCAAAACCCGCCACCCGCATCCAATAGATTTTCACCAACGACATCTGGGAAAATATGAACATACAGTAGAAGCACTGCTGTCGCAGCAGGAGTTTCAGCCGTTCTTCATAACTCAGTGGTTCCAGCACCAGTGATGTAATCCTTTAAGATGGATACGCGACTGCAGCTGAGACGCTTGCCATATGGTGGAAATGTCATCTTCCGTGTCTCAAAAACAGATCTTGCTCCCAATTAGTTTTCTTTAGAGGCACAGAGTAGGGTAGATAATTTGGCAATTTAGTATTCAACCAAAAAACATGATTATGCTCTCGTAGATACATTATGGGTGCGTTTGTAAATTCACTCTGGCTATCTACTCAGATTTCAGAGCAATCTCGTCTGAGTGTGCCAGAGCGCAGAATAAGTGATGAATTAAAGAAAGCACAACACCCGATGAATATGGCCAGTGTCAGTCAACTCTGCAAAAAAAGCGTAATTAAATTGTTGCCAACAGCATAATTACAGTCCCCAGTGCTCTCTATTGCATGAAAACAGCCTAACCAGCTATGCTAGGGCGAGTAAAATGGTCAGAGTGAGGTTCTCTCATTTGTGTCTGGAAGTAGCTAGCAAGCTAGCCAGCTTTAACCAGTTAGCTTCGCTGCTTGACTGCACTTGTGAGGTCAGAACGCTTGGATCAACCCTACTCCTCGGCCAGAGGGTCCAGTGCAGAGTGCGCTCTGAACGCTCATTTATAAATGCCCAGAGCGCACTCTGGCACTCCAGGGTGAATTTACCAATGCCCCCTTAATGATATTTTCCCATACTGTCCCATATTCATCGATTATGCGTGTACAATAGCTTTGGTCCAGTTTTTCGCAAGTACTCATTAAATTGTTGCTCGTGGTTGTAGTAAATTATCCTCTAATTACACAATTTGCTTTCGTTTACATTGTGAACTAGCTAGAGTTTCTGCTAGATAGCTTCTTGACTTCATTACATATTAGTACAATAACCAGTGGTGTATAGTCGAGGCCATATGCAACCAAAAATCTACTTTCTCTCTCATTATTTCAATTCACAAGATAGAATGAATGCGATTATTGAGCTTGGACGCTGCCATTGGACGTGATGCAACGCAAGCGCAACACAGGCAGTGTAGCAGCCTTCAATGATTTCAAAGGAAGGATTTACTCTGGCAATGCCCGACTCCCAATGGTTATAGCGTAACAGGGCCGTAAAACTGCTAGACTGCACCCTGCGGGGAAGGGTAAAAACGTTCTCTGAACTTGTGAATAGTCTGTTTTGATGCATTTTCTCAACTTCACCACAGCGTGTCAGTAAAACGGACTACTGTCAGACTTGATCATTGATGAGGCCAAGAGTTCCTGGAAGCAGGATCAGCAGAATGCTGAGGTATGTGGGAAAAACCTGCAGCTCATGCAGAACAGCACAGAACACCTGCCTTTGTATTAACAACCATGGCTCGGTTCCAAATCGGCCCCTAGCACCTACCTACCCGGCTAGCCCTTCCCCTGGGCACTCCATGTATACTGAACAAAAATATAAAACGCAACATGACACAATTTGAAAGATTTGACTGAGTTACAGTTCATGTCAGGAAATCAGTCATTTGAAATACATTCACTAGGCCCTAATGAATGAATTTCACATAACTGGGAATACAGATACAGTATGCATCTGTTGGTCATAGATACCTTAAGAAAAAGGTCTGGCCGTGGATCAGAAAGCCAGTCAGTATCTGGTGTGACCACCATTTGCCTCATGCAGCGGGACATATTTCCTTTGCATAGAGTTGATCAGGTTGTTAATTGTGGCCTGTGGAATGTTGTCCCACTCTTCAATTGCTGTGTGAAGTTGCTGGATATTGGCGGGAACTGGAACACGCTGTTGTACACGTTGATCCAGGATATCCCAAAAATGCTCAATGGGTGACATGTCTGGTGAGTATGCAGGCCGAAGAAGAACTGGGCCATTTTCATCTTCCAGGAATTGTGTACATTGCGACATGGGGCCATGCAACATCATGCGGTGATGGCGGCGGATGAATGGCATGACAGTGGGCCTCGGGATCTCGTACCGGTATCTCTGTGCATTCAAATTGCCATCGACAAAATGAAATTGTGTGCATTGTCCGTAGCTTATGCATGCCCATACCATAACCGCACCACGACCACAGGGCACTGTGTTCACAATGTTGACACCAAATCCCTTGCCCACACAATGCTATACACGTGGTCTACGGTTGTGAGGCCGGTTGGACGTACTGCCAAATTCTCTAAAACGACATTGGAGGCAGCTTATGGTAGAGAAATGAACATTCAATTCTCTGGCAACCGCTCTGGTGGACATTCCTTCAGTCAGCATGCAAATTGCATGCTCCCGCAACACTTGAGACATCTGTAGCATTGTATTGTGTGACAAAACTGCACATTCTAGAGTGGCCTTTTATGGTCCCCAGCACAAGGTGCACCTGTGTAATGGGCATGCTGTTTAATCAGCTTCTTGATATGCCACACCTGTCAGGTTGATTGATTATCTTGACAAAGGAGAAATGCTCACTAACAGGGATGAAATACACGTTTGTGCACCAAATTTGAGAGAAATAAGCTTATAAGTGCATATGGGACATTTCTGGGATCTTTTATTTCAGCTCATGAAACATGGGACCAACACTTTACATGTTGTGTTTATATTTTTGTTCAGTATCTAAAATGATTGCTCAGGTAGCCTAATCTTTCTCACCAGTATTGACAAGCAATAAACTATTGCCTAATCTCATATCGACCCTTAAAGGAATAATCCACTCAAAAACAATATTTTGGTATTTTTGAAGGACTGTTCATAGTCCCAAAATGTTTTAAATGTCAGCAATCAGGTTTTCAAGATATAGGACTTTCAAAAAGCAAATTGTAACTTGCCTTGATGATACGTTTTGCATCATATATTATTTAATTTAGAAGAATCTCAAAAACGCTTTGAAACAAAAACAAGAATTAAGTAATTGATCGTTTATGGGCTGCATGGTAAGATAGTGGAGTTGAGACAGTCTGAGTCTGAGCACAGTCTTCCCCCTCAAAGTCCCTGGCTCGTCTGAATGCCCCGATGAAGCTGGTTTGAACAAGGGGGATGGTGGTCACCTCCAGCAGGAGGGGAAGACCCGAGGACAGATCCGAAGCCATTGATCAAGGCACCCCATCCCCAGCCGCTCTGTGGTAAACCACTCCCTAAAACATTCTGTAGTACCAACCTGGGTGATGCCAGGTGCCGCTAGGGCGCCAGAAGTTCACTGCACATCAGTAACAGGAAAAGTTTAATAACCACTTGAGAGATTAGCAGCTCAATTTCAACAAGCCTCTGCCACTTCTTATTTCAAATAAAAACAATACTGGGCACCGACGTCAGTTCAACGTCTAGTTTTGATTTACATTTGGTTGAGTTGTCAACTAATGTGAATTCACAGTAAAATTAGGTTGAAAGTTAAAAGGTTGAAAGGTAAAATACCACAAATCACAATTTTACTTTTTGAAAGTCCTATCTTGAAAATTTAATTGCTGACATGCGGGACTATTATCAGCAGTGCACTATTGAAAAAAAAAACTAAATACAGTTGGATGTGGAATGGGATTATTCCTTCAATCCCTATACACTTGTGGAGATCAGAGGTGTTAGTATTATGGCAACAGCACCACCTTGCCCTTTGATAGACTAGGTGGAAGTTTCACCATATTGCTTATACCAATAAATCAGATCTCCAGAAGTGCACAGGGGTCAATTTAGGTTTGAGCCCATGTCTCCAGTATTATGCAAGCAATATGTGTTTTTTTACCACACTTACGAGAAACACTCCGGGCTCACATCTGGGGATCTATTCACTAGGAAACAAACAGGGAGGGACCTACCTGAATTTGCTTTTTATGTTTACTTGTTTTAATTGCAAATGCAACATTTTGGACTAATGATTACACCCCAGGCCTAGAAAAGGAATGAGAAAAGAAAAAAAATGGATTTGGGATGACCGTTTTATTGTGGGCCATTGAAATACATGGGTGTAAATATCAACAAAGAAAGTTCATGGTTGACGGACGCCTGTACATTACATTCTAACAAAGAAACTGATGGTCACACTGGCGATTTCATTTGATGTGTTCCAGTATTCCAACAGAGACAGGCTTGCAGTGAATCAACAGTAGGGACACGTTTCTCTGCAAGGAGACAATCCATATAAAAGAAAGCAACTCATGACTAAAAGTTAAATTGGTTAACACTTTTAAATCACACCTCTATCAAGGTCTACATCATTTCAATACAGCCATACAATACAAGTATACAAGATTTTTTAATGGTTAGAAGGAATACAACCAAAAGTAGGGATGAATATGCAAACCAAAACTTTTTACAGAAAATACTATTTGAAGCTATGTGATGGTACAGTAAGTCTTGTCTGAGGGACTATCATATGGTAAGCGGATCTCAATAATAATCAAATTCTCTTACTGAACATATCCCAAAATAAGTGTACAATATGCACACTTGGAGAAATAGAAAATTAAAAGCTATGCAGTAGATATGAAGACCGGTCAGTGGAAATTCATTTAAAGTGGGAAAACAAACAGATTGCTCCCTCCCTCTCACAGCTCCATTGTAGAAAGAATAGTCTCTGATGTTTGTCCACGAGTTCCATATTTCTGGCAACAACATGATGCCACTATGAAGGGAGGAGAGAGAGGGGGATGGGAGGAGGGTTTATTATTTTTCAAGAGTGCCGCTGTACGTTACTCAGCCTATCCAATAGGAGAAGAAGAGGGGGGGAGAATTTCAGTACCTTCTGAATTTCTTTAGTCTTTATTCTTCTCCCCCCCCCATTTGTTTCTTTCCTCAAAGGACGTTGACGTGTGGTGTCATTAAGATGCTGCTGTGGGGGTGGGATTTGGGGCAGGTCAGAGGGCTCTCATTGGTTGTTTTTAGCTTTGGCGTGTGTGAGGATGTGAGACTTGAGGTTGGTTGACTGGGCAAACTTCTTATTGCAGCCGTCAAAGGGGCATACGTAGGGCCGGTCTCCGGTGTGGATACGAACGTGTGTGCGCAGGTTAAAGTCCAGCGAAAACCTCTTCCCACAGCCCTCAAAAGTACACTGCACACAGAAAGGAGACCATGGATGGACAACAAGAAACATTTATTAGGATATACAAATTAATAGTAAGTGTGTGCAGTTAAATTCAGTGCTCAACATGCATTAGTCTTTTTGGGTCAATGTCCTAGTAAAATGTACGCAGAACCTCAATGCAAGTTAAGGGACTTATTTTAAATTTGTGAATAAACTCCACGGCAAAAATTTTACACTACAGTGTCAAACAGAGTACTTGGGAGGGTTTCTCCTTTATGTGAGTGTGTGTGTCTGGGTATTGTACCTGGAAGGGTTTCTCCCCTGTGTGAACGAGTTGGTGGCGTTTGAGTTTAGAGCTCTCTACGAAGGCCTTGCCACACTCGGCACAAACGTGCACGCGAGGCCCGTGGGTGTGGAGATGCTTCCTCATCGCCGAGTTGTCCCTGAACATCTTAGTACAGCCCTGAGTGAGAGAGTTCCGTTATTGAGCCACGTGGGACGCCTTACAGTTCAATGGGGACCAAGACAACTGTCAAGTCGGGCATAAACTGAAAGAGACCGGGTAGGAAAGATACTGCTGGAAACTGACTACTTACTTTATGAGGGCAGGCTATCGTCCTGGGAGCGTCATCTTCTTTTATCTTCCTCGGCTTCATCCTGAGAAAACATCAGATATGGAGGTAACTTTCATCCTATTGCATTCACAGGAAACAGAACTCAAATAATGTTGCCCATATACACAATTCAAGTAACCATGTTCAATTGCTAACCAAATAATATAAACCAGCACCCATGGAAGAGTTTCAGCATGGCTGAAACAGCCGGTTCCCTCCTTTCACTGTGTCCAGGTGCTCTGTGTCAGTGCGTGGGTTGAAGTCTAGAACTTACCGCACTGGGCTCTGACCATAGGGACCCGCAGAGTTACTGAAGGGGCTAAGAACACAACATCCAAACGGGAGTCAGAAAGAGCTCATCACTCCCTTTAGGAAGGAGATTAGGCTATATACCTCCGACATCTACTACAGGAAAGCTGCCACATCAAGTGCTACCTTCCAAGACTTGAGTAGCCAGGCAACATGAAGAGAATCACAAATCCTGGCATCTTGCTAAATACCACTTTACAAGGTGTGCCACAATTATTTGTGTGTCAGAGCTTAGACTATGCAATAGTTGTGTGTTCATTGTATATATCCTTGATGGACAGGTGAGTTTAAACAGACAGACACTGACCTGGCGAACTCTGCCAGCTGTTTGGGGTCTGACAGGTCGATGCCAGGTATCCCTCCAGGGGGCAGCTTCTTCCCAGTCATGTATTCAGAGTAGTCCGGAGGGGAATTGTCACCAATTATCTGTTCTTCAACAACCGACTCATGGTCGATGTCTTTTTTGTCATCTAGGATACAATGCAGGGACTTAACCGAAAATAGCCTTACAAGACCGGGGTACACCATCGCAGTTTGAAAAACAGGCATGTTAACAACAATACTGCAGCAATATTTCTAGACAGTGTACCTAGTCTGGCTGTGTTATTACCAAAAGTAAATACAATGTATACAATCATGCATCACCTTGATCCCCCTGCACCGGCCAAAATAATGTCTAGCCCTGATGGTAGTCGCATATTTATTTTTTGTAGCCACATTATAATGGGTTTACTAGCAAGCGAACCGGGGACTATAATTCTAATGTATCAATCATGCATAATCCAAATGCGGACACACGTTGCTCATGCAATACTGGAAGGGTCTTCGTGTTTAGGAACGTCTTACTTGTGTTGGAAACTCGCTAGCTGTAACTTATAGAACATTTGTTAACAGTAAGAGCTAATATATATATATATATATTTTTAAAGCTAGCTAACGTTAGCTGGTTATGCAGACGAAAAGTGTGTGCATCAATGCGTGGGCTAAGACTATAAATGTGACTCGTTTTTAAGCAAACAAATATATTTTCCCAGCTATTTAAAATCTAAGTTAAAACTCAACTGGTGCTAAATTAAAGGGTTACTGATCTAGATGATCACGGCGGCAGCTAACTAATTGTCCGCATAGCCAACTAGCTAGTTAACCGAGTGGAAAATAGCTAGCTGGCTACGCCACCGCGGCCTAGTCTCTGGAGCCAACAGCGCGCTTGCTCCCCCAACCGCCGCCATCTTCGCCCCGCCGCTCTATCGCCATTTTTTCGGGCCGCCATACTGGTTCTCGGGGAACATGGCGGCGCCCATCAACATCTAAAAACATGGCCTCCCTTCATAACAAAAACATTTCAACCTAACCGACAGGCAATTCTGCACCGAAAACAACTCAAAGTGATCCCGACCGTGGCCTGGTGAACTACCCGAGGAAATAGACTGGTGCAGAAGGACAACGCCCTGCAACAAGGCCCCTTGCACAGGCTAACGAACAATGCCGGGAGCGAGATACACTTTTCGAATTGACAGATTACATACAACCGACCACTTACCCGAAGCCCACATTGTAACAGAGAATTCCCCCTCCAGAGTCTTTATTTGCACCTGCTTCTGTTCCCATTTTCTACCGCTTGCTTCTGCAGCACCCAAATAGCTCTTTTTCCCCGCTTTCTTGCCACTGCCGCCTCCCCCTCTTTTCATCCGACCCACCGAGCTTTTCCCGGCCACAGTCACCAGAGTCTGTTCGATGTACTCGTCTTCGACGCCGGGTGCTGGGACGGGGATGAGGATTTGATCCTCGTAACTCCCGTCCGCATGCATATCCGAATCATCCCCGCCAACAACTTCCTCTCTAGTCTGCACTAGGATCACTTCTTGATGGTGGTGGTGGATCGAATTCGGGTCGTCTGATACCAGCGGCTGAAGTGCTATCATCGGCTGGTCATCATCATCGTCGTCGTCGTCGTCGTCTTCTTCCCCGACCACCGTAGTCTCTATAGTCTCCACTGGTATCGTTTCCACCTCTATCTCGTGCAACTCCACTATTTCGGCCGGCATCTCCGAGCCGTCCGCCTCAATATACAGCGTATCGCCGGATGCCATGTTGAATTCCGCCAGCTTGCTTCTCACGCACCCTGTGCTGTGTTCGTTTGCCCAACAAACACACCCCCTGTTCCGGTTCTCTCTCTCTCTACGATAACGCAAATAGCTATCTAACTCAATTCCGTCCCACACCACCAATTCCCGTCGCCACTATTGCCCCCCCCAAAAAACATCGCGAGACTTCTGGAACATGGTGTCTGGTGAGGGATATGTTTAGACCAAAACATAAAATGAATCACATATGAATTAATAAATGAATGGCTTGGTGAATATTTATTTGGTTGCTAAAACATGAAGGGCCACAAAGACCAACTCACTGCTATGCGTAATGCAACATAAGACTTAAATAGTTTTCTCAATGCAGAAAATTACTATTTCATAGACCGAGGTTTCCCAAACTCAGTCATGGGGCACCCCAAAGGAGCATGTTTTTATTTTATTTTTTTCCCCCTAGCACTACACAGCTGATTCAAATAATCAAAGCTTCATGATGAGTTGGTTATTTGAATCAGCTGTGTTATGATAGGGCAAAAAAAGAAAACATGCACCCGCGGGGGGGGGCAGCACCGAGTTTGGTAAGCCCTGGTAGAGAAGCGGCCACCTCAAATACCCACGGGCATTTGGCCCATCTAATTCTATAGATGTATTTCATACCGTTTCATATACTTCTTGAGTATTACCCTACACATCCAAAGGGAAATACTGCCCTTGATTTATGTTTGTTGGGTTTTCTACAAATACACCTTTACTGTAAAGTAGGTTGCTCTATATACAGTAGCTGGTCTTTGACCTCTTTCCTAATCTGACCTCCAGATGGCGGTATATACATGGGGACAAAATCCACATTCCAGACAGTATATTGTATTGTCTCTTGTGGTGCAGTCATGTATCTGCAATACCTATCCCGCCTACTGCCTGCAAGAGTCTATTCTTATCAGGATCTCCTTTATGTAGTGAATCATTCAACCCTATACATTGCACTGCTCTAAATTGATCCCCAATGAATTCGAACCCAGGATAGTATATTATGTGTTGTTACAAAGTAAAACCGAAAGGAACCGATAGACCAAATGATGTACATAGTGGCCCATAGTGTATGAATACACAGTCTGACTAGGTGAATACTTGAGAATGAACACTGAATCAAGCAGTTAATCAAGCACAACTAAAAAAAAAAGAACAGACAAAACTCTCACAATCAGAGACCACTTTGTGTATCCAAGACATTGTTCACAGTTTTATTTGAATTCATTTTTAATGTAGTGTGTGTCGTTTAAAAATTTTTAAACCAGGAAGCACTTGGTCATAAAAGTAAATAATAAAACGAACAATACTTATTCTTGCAGCCAATAAACATTTTTAACAACATCATCACAAATACTCTGGTGAATTGATGTTTTCCTTTTCATAAGATTGCAATATCCAAAAAGCAATAGTTTATATATACCACCCTCCCTTTCAGGTTAAAGACCTGTTTTTAAAAATCTTTCAGTCAGTGATTCCACACACACACACACACACACACACACACACACACACACACACACACACACACACACACACACACACACACACACACACACACACACACACACACACACACACACACACACACACACACACACACACACACACACACACACACACAAAACTGTGTTGGCGAAAAAGGATACAAAACTCTTCAAGAAATCTCAAGGTCAGGTCATGAGAAAGAAATCCGTATGTGCATATTATTGTATTTTAAAACAAAACCAAAAGGAAAAAAAATACAATATAAAATATAAAAGGCTGACATAAAATGATGTGTTATTATTATCATCATCCATATCATTATCATGATTATTTTGTCATTTTTACTATTGCCATCACTTAAACTACTACGATTCATGTTCACACCATTACATCTACAATAATAAAAATAATAGTCATAATCATGACAATGGTAAGTAATAATAACCCCAAACAACATTTTTTTTTTTTAAACAAAACAATAAACTCCTTGAGGTTACTTCATTGAATTGAATAAATGTTGCCTTTTAGACTGGAAAAAAAGAACAGCAAACATGGGTTACCGATGGACAGATCGAAGGGAAAAAGAGAGAGAAAACCTAAACCAAAGAAACAGAGAAAAGCAGTGAGAGTGTCCATCCGTCCTATTCTTCCAAACCAAACGTAACATTCCTGTAGTCTTACAGCAACATTGTTACGTTGCTACAACATCACAGCAATGTACAATAAATAAAAGGTCGTCGTCCGGGCCTTTGATCCTCTCCTTGCTTCCTAACAGTAGTTGGCGTGGGGGACGATGGTTCCAAAAGCTGGGGTCACATGAAAGATTATGTCGTACTGATTCTGCTCAGTTCTTGTCTAATGGCTGGAAGAGAGAAGAGACACACACGAGGAGTGTTACAGGCCATGTCATAAACATAAAAGGTGCTGTCAAAGCCCAATAATAACAAGCACATTTGATCAGGTACAAACGTATGTGTAGGAAACTACACTCAATTTCCCATGGAGACATTCTCTGGCGAGGTGAGCGAGGATGACGTACCATCAATGATCTCATCCTTCACCTTGTGCAATTCACGAACGACTTCGTCCAAGATTTCCTGTTTCAAGGACAAACGAGTTAACCATAACAGGTATAATACCTCTTCAGATTTACAAAGCGTATGTGCCACTGACTGATTGCAGGCCACCTTACCTGCTTCATTCTGTCAAAGTCTAAGGCGTCTGTGTCGCTGCTACTCCCCACAGGTCGTACCCTACAGAAAGGTAAAACACTCTCACAGTTACACCCTTCATTATATCATTGGTGTGTTTCAATGTATTCATTTGACAAATGCACACAGAGCGAACATGCACGAGAAAAACAAGAGCACATATAAGGCATTAAGTGCACAGAGGGAAACATGTACAGTCATTTACACAGTTAAACAGCTAAACCCTTGATTCAAATCAAATCCAATTGTATTAGTCAGATGTGCCAAATACAACAGGTGTAGGCCCTTACAGTGAAATGCTTACTTACGAGCCCCTAACCAACAATGCAGTTTAAAAAAAATATGGATAAGAATAATAAATAGAAGTAACGAGTAATTAAAGAGCAGCAGTAAAATAACAATAGCGAGACTATATACAGGGGGGTACCGATACAGAGTCAATGTGCACCGGTTAGTTGAGGTAATATGTAAATGTAGGTAGAGTTATTAAAGTGACTATGCATAGATGACAACAGAGAGTAGCAGTGGTGTAAACGAGGGAAGGGAGGGGACTGCAAATAGTCTGGGTAGCCATTTGATTAGATGTTCAGGAGTCTTATGGCTTTGGGGGAGAAGCTGTTCAGAAGCCTCATGGATCTAGATTTGGCGCTCCGGTACCGCTTGCCATACGGTAGCAGAGGGAACAGTCTTTGAAGAGGGTGGCTGGAGTATTTGACCATTTTTAGGGCCTTCCTCTGAACTGACTGGTATAGAGGTCCTGGATGACAGGAAGCTTGACCCCAGTGATGTACTAGGCCAGTCGCACTACCCTCTATAGCGCCTTGCGGTCGGAGGCCGAGCAGTTGCCATACCAGGCAGTGATGCAACCAGGATGCTCTCGATGCTGCAGCCGTAGAACCTTTAAAGGATCTGAGGACCCATGCCAAATTTTTTCAGTCTCCTGAGGGGGAATAGGCTTTGTCGTGCTGTCTTCACGACGGTCTTGGGCCCATCAGGAAGTCCAGGATCCAGTTGCAGAGGGAGGTGTTTAGTCCCAGGGTCTTTAGCTTATTGTTGAGCTTTGAGGGCACTATAGTGTTGAATGCTGTCAGAGCAACTCACAGATCACTGCACCTGTACATAGCCCATCTGTAAACAGCCCATCTATCTACCTACCACATCCCCATACAGTATTTATTTATTTATCTTGCTCCTTTGCACCCCAGTATCTCTACTTGCACATTCATCTTCTGCACATCTACCAGTCCAGTGTTTTAATTGCTATATTGTAATTACTTCGCCACCATGGCCTATTTATTGCCTTAACTCCCTTATCTTACCTCATTTACACTCACTGTACATAGACTTTTTTTCCCCTTTTTTTTCTACTGTATTATTGGCTGTTTTGTTTACTCCATGTGTAACTCTGTGTTGTTGTATGTGTCAAATTGCTATGCTTTGTCTTGGCCAGGTCGCAGTTGCAAATGAGAACTTGTTCTCAACTAGCCTACCTGGTTAAATAAAGGTGAAATAAAAATACATAAAAAAAATGCTGAGCTGTGGTCAATGAATAGCATTCTCACACAGGTGTTCCTTTTGTCCTGGTGGGAAAGGGCAGTGTGGAGTGCAATACAGATTGCATCATCTGTTGATCTGTTGGGGCGGTATGCAAATTGGAGTGGGTCTAGGGTTTCTGGGATAATGGTGTTGATGTGAACCATGACCAGCCTTTCAAAGCACTTCATGGCTACAGACATGAGTGCTATGGGTCTGTAGTCATTTAGGCAGGTTACCTTAGTGTTTTTGGGCACAGGCACTATGGTGGTCTGCTTAAAACATGTTGGTGTTACAGACTCGGACCGGGAGAGGTTGAAGATGTCAGTGAAGACACTTGCAAGTTGATCAGCGCATGCTCGCAGTATTCCGTCTGGCCCTGCGGCCTTGTGAATGTTGATCTGTTTAAAGGTCTTACTCACATCGACAGCGGAGAACATGATCACACAGTTGTGCAGAACAGCTGGTGCACTCATGCATGTTTCAGTGTTATCTGCCTCGAAGCGAGCATAGAAGTAGTTTAGCTCGTCTGGTAGGCTCACTAGGCAGCTCTCGGCTGCGCTTCCCTTTGTAGTCTGTAATAGTTTGCAAGCCCTGCCACAGCCGACGAGCGTCAGAGCCGGTGTAGTATGATTCGATCTTAGTCCTGTATTGATGCTTTGCTTGTTTAATGGTTCGTCGGAGGGCATAGCGGGATTTCTTATAAGCTTCTAGGTTAGAGGTCCGTTCCTTGAAAGCGGCAGTTCTAGCCTTTAGCTCAGTGCGGATGTTGCCTGTAATCCATGGCTTCTGGTTGGGGTATGTACGTACGGTCACTGTGGGGACGACGTCATCGATGCACTTATTGATGAAGACAGTGACTGATGTGGTATACTCCTCAATGCCATCGGAGGAAGCAGGTGCTTCCTGCTTTAATTTTTGCTTGTAATCAGGAATCAGGAGGGTAGAATTATGGTCAGATTTTCCAAATGGATGGCGAGGGAGAGCTTTGTATGCGTCTCTGTGTGTCGAGTAAAAGTGGTCCAGAGTTTTTTTCCCCTCTGGTTGAACAAGTTTCCCTGCATTAAAGTCCCCGGCTACTAGGAGCGCCACCTCTGGGTGAGCGTTTTCTTCTTTGCTTATGGCGGTATACAGCTTATTCAATGCTGTCTTCGTGCCAGCCTTGTTGATTAATTATGAGATGTATGTTGGCAGACTGACTGAGTCCCTCAGGTTCTCACCTTGACACCAGTGATGACCTCTCGGCAGAGTTGGCTCTGTCCCATGGCTTCTTCCCTCCATCTGAGAGGGAAGGAGAAGAGAAGACAGGGGTCAGGTGAGGGAAAACATTACCTAAACATGTCAATTGTATTGTTTCTATACAGTATACATTGTGTTGTTCTTGTGTCGTACAGTATACATTGTGTTGCCTTGTGTAGTACAGTATATATGATGTTGTATTTGTACTGTATATATTGTATATAGTGTGTATGACTGTAGTACCTGTGGCGTTTTGTCCACCCCTGGTGCTGGGTGAAGGGGATCCATTGGGGTCATCCTGAAAAACAACAGGAGGAAAATGTTGAGGTCAATTAAGGAGAAGTGAGCCATACATTTAATGATGAAAAGAGACATATGTCACTGTTGTATCATCAGGCAGCATCACTCACGTTTTGGCTGTCTTCAGGCTTCTCTGACGCTGCTTTCCTTCTGGGGGCAAGAAGAAGCCTCAAGTCAGGCCCTCATTCCGTTTGATATCAAAGTAGTACATTCAATATGGCTGCCGGCCCACTCCACATATGACAGGAAATTACGTTGAATAGAGATGTCTGTTGTGGTGGTTTTAACAATGCTCTGAATAGGAATGTCTGTTCTAGTGTTTCTAACTCTATGCTCTGACCTCCGCGCCAGCAGAGCATTCATCTCCTCCATCAGTCCTCCGCTGCTGCCACTCGTCCTGTTGGCATCGTTTTTGGCCCCCGATCCTGAAGAGTTGGAGTCCTCAGGCTGGAGAGAGAAGGAAGACACACACACACACACATACAGTATGTTAGGTGAGGATAGAACGGCGTGTGTGTGACGTCACCTGGTTGTAAGAGGCGGAGCACAAGTTAAGGGTCTGAAGGGGCTTCCTTTCCTAATATTGCTCCACTGATAGGAAAGAGCTGGGCATGGTGAACATTGTGCTTTCACACATCCTCTGTTATGAGATCAGTGCAGATGAAGGAATGAAGAAGAGGAGGAGGAGAGTCTTTAGACTTTTGAGATGCACACGCAGTGTGTTTGCCTGGGCCTTTTTGTTACTACTATAAAGCTCATTACATCTTTATAAACCCTCATAGGATGCTCTTACATCCCCATGTCTATGACGGTATTGATAGATTGTCTGAGAGGGTAAGTCCATGCACTACTTTATGTTATGTAACATGGTGATTCGTGTGATTGGCATCTTACTCTATTGACGCGGCGCAGTTTGGCTCCAGCGATCATTGCGGCAAGTCCCGTTGGGGCGGGAGCCTCCTCACCTTGTCCCCCTCCACTCATGGGCAGTGGAGGAGGCAGGGGGGGAGGGGGAGCACCTGCCGAGGGGGGAGGGGGCCCGGGAGGGGGAGGAGGCATAGGGGCACCCAGGGAGGGGGGGCCTCCACCTAAAGAGGAGCCCATGGACATGGGGG
Source organism: Oncorhynchus gorbuscha (assembly GCF_021184085.1). NCBI lineage: Eukaryota > Metazoa > Chordata > Actinopteri > Salmoniformes > Salmonidae > Oncorhynchus > Oncorhynchus gorbuscha. The sequence continues at coordinate 38,792,149 of NC_060184.1, forward strand.
GCGGCATGGGGGCTGGGGGGGCTACAGAAAGCACACCGGGATGGCCCGGGAAAGGAGAGCCTGGTGAAATTGAGAGAGGGCGAGAGGAAGAGAAGAGAGAAAATACTTTACTTTTAAAACATTTCCATTTCACTGTTCAGTAGGTTGAGTTTAGCGTTTTCCTCACCTGGGTTTGAGGATCGTCGTTCCCTCTCCATGTGGGCCTGCATCTGCTGTTGCTCCATCATCTGCCTGGGGAGACAGCAGACACACAGTCAGTCAGCCAGCCCACCTCCAATTTATGCCTGTCATAGCACAGTCAGTGAAATAGGCCAACTGAGCCCTATTGCCCCATAGAGCAGGACATTTGACAAACAGCCAGTGAGTCATACAGCCAGCAGTCCTTCAATTGTATTTATAAACTAGGTGGTTCGAGCCCTGAATGCAGGCTGGCTGAAAGCCAGGGTATAGCAGACCGTATACCACGGGTAACCAGTTTATAATAGCAATAAGGCACGTTGGGGTTTGATATCCATAAGAACAGCCCTTAGCCGTGGTATATTGGCCATATACCACACCCCCTCGGGCCTTATTACTTAAATGCACCACAGTCAGTTAGCCTACAGTCCTACAGCTCTACAGTTCTCCAGCTGTCCAAGGTCTGGTAAAATGACGGCATGTGGTGGTATACACTGAGCATACAAAACATTAGGAACACCTTCCCAATATTGAGTTGCACCCCCCTTTGCCCTCAGAACAGCCTCAATTCATCGGGGCATGGACTACAATGTTTCGAAAGCGTTCCACAGGGATGCTGGCCCATGAAGATTCCAAAATTTCCCACAGTTGTGTCAAGTTGGCTGGATGTCCTTCGGGTGGTGGACCATTCTTGATACATGCATGAAAAACCCATCAGCGTTGCAGTTCCTGACACACTCAAACCGGTGCGCCTGGCACCTACTACCATACCCCCGTTCAAAGGCACTTCTATCTTTTGTCTTGCCACACGAAAAGGACAACCAGTGAAGCACAAACACCATTGTAAATACAACCCATATTTAGTTGTATTTATTTTCCCTTTTGTACTTAAACTATTTGCACATTGTTACAACTCTGTACATAGCCATAATATAACATTTTAAATGTCTCTATTATTTTGAAACTTTTGTGAGTGTAAGGTTTACTGTTCATTTCTGATTCTTTATTTCACTTTTGTTTATTATCTATTTCATTTGCTTTGACAATGTAAACACATGTTTCGCATGCCAATAAAGCCCTTTGAACTGAATTGAGATTGAATTGACAGCAGACAGAGAAAGAAAGAGCACAGGAAGTGGAATTTTCCAGCTGCGTGTAATGTTGGAGACGAGATGTGCTGACCCAGCAGCCACAGGTCTGGGAGATACACACTGACTGTTACCACTGGAGGGGGCTCCACACACACACACACACACACACACACACACACACACACACACACACACACACACACACACACACACACACACACACACACACACACACACACACACACACACACACACACACACACGCACACGCACATGCACACGCACACGCACGAGCACACACATCCGATATTTTCATCTCCACACGGAACAGAGCTGCAGTGCAATCCTGGCTCTTACCACTAGTGGGCGCCTCAGGAGTGTCCATATCCATAATACAATCCTGTTTGTTCTGTTTCTGCTTTGGCATTTGGAGTTGAGATGAAATGATAAGCGGAGCAGAAATAGCTCAGGCAACAAAGGGCTTGTGTAATTCCCTAGGGGGCATAGAGACAGAGATAGATAGCAGAAACAGCTGGAGTTACTGTACCTCTCTGAATAGGTGCTATGGTGTAATCTAATAGTCCTGGAGCATAATCTCAAGCGCAAATCTGATATTAACGTCCATTCTCCACAATCTGCCGACTGTGATTTAGCACAAATAAGTACTGCCTGTGTTTAGCCGTCATTAAAGCTCCATCATTCTCTCTCTCTCTCTCTCTCTCTCTCTCTCTCTCTCTCTCTCTCTCTCTCTCTCTCTCTCTCTCTCTCTCTCTCTCTCTCTCTCTCTCTCTCTCTCTCTCTCTCTCTCTCTCTCTCTCTCTCTCTCTCTCTCTCTCACTCTCACCCACTCTCTCCCCCCTGTATGTTAATCCTGTGAGGAGACAGAGGGAGAGAGAGAACAGAGGGAGGAAAGGAATAAAAGGTTGACAAGGACAGATGTCTGGCTGGGGGTCATGTGGGCAGGGCTGCTGCCTGTTAGCAGACTGAGTCCTGTGTGACAGACCGTTCATTATTGTGCAGTCTTTGCTGACAGACTCGCAGACAACACCGTGTGTTTACTGATCTAATCCTGTCGTTGGGAAATAGTTCTGGGAAGTTCAGTGAATGTGGTGTCTGATGTGTTTCCTTTCTTAGCCCTGCTGACATCCAAATAACGAAGCTATACAATGCAGTGATCCTCTCTGTGGAAAACATTGTGCCAACGTTGCGTGGGTGTTGTGTGAACGTTGTTTCAATGTTGTGTGACTGTCGTGTGTCTGCTTTGTCAATGCTGTGTCTTGTTGCGGGGTACCTTGCTCTCTGCACCTCCATCTCGTCTGTAGTGGGCCCATTCTGGACTTGGCGCGGGACCGCTGGGCCTGGAAGGAGAGGAGGGAAGGAAGGGAGAGAGAGAAGGGGAGAAAAGGCAAGAGATATTTATTACCAATTGTTTGTATGGTTGGCTTTACTGTTGATGTTGGTGTTCGACGAGAGAGAGAGAGAGAGAGAGAGAGAGAGAGAGAGAGAGAGAGAGAGAGAGAGAGAGAGAGAGAGAGAGAGAGAGAGAGAGAGAGAGAGAGAGAGAGAGAGAGAGAGAGAGAGAGAGAGAGAGAGAGAGAGAGAGAGAGATAGATAGATAGATAGATAGATAGATAGATAGATAGATAGATAGATAGATAGATAGATAGACAGATAGACAGATAGATAGAGTCTGTGTCTCTTATCAACCTGGAAGGTGAGAGGCGTAGACCACTCCCACCTGCATCACAGCTGTCACTCACTCTCTCTTACATCACAAACACATACTCCTGTTACATAGTAGTCTCGTAAATATGACCCTAGGCAACAGCAGTGACTTTCTTCTTAACTTCGTTAATAAAAATAATAAAAAAATCTCACGTTTAGTGAAGGTAGTTGATACAAACTACCCAGCAGACTTGGAACATTCCCAGAACATTAGCTAAGATTCCCATGAAGTTCTAGTTAGGCTTTTATAATAAAATATATACAACATATCCTTGGAATGTTCTCCTACCATTCAGTAAAATGTTGTACACAACATCTGTAACAACCTCCTCAGAATGTTCCCCGAACGTTCTCATTAGGTTTCCAGGTAATATATTAACACAATGTACCAGTAAATGTTTCCCCGCCAAACCAAAATTGGCTCTGCGAAAGTTCCCATAACATTCCTTAGGTTGCGTCAAATGTTCTCAAAACACAAAAACTGTCCAGTTATGTTAATGATTATACTGTTACCACAACCAAATGAGACATTCTGGGAACCTTTAAAGAACAGACCAAATTTGTTCTGGGAACATTCTTGTAACATCAGGTGAAGGTTTTTTGCATCCTAAAAGAAACATTGTGGAATCATCTGCACAACTTGTTCCCAATGTTCCCACCAGACTGTTTCCACAACCAAATGAAACATCCTGGGGAACCTTCACAGAACAAATGAAATGTGTTCTAGGAACATTCTTGCAACATCAGGCAAATGTTTTATACAAACGTTCTATAATCCTCAGCATGACTGGACAGTCTTATGAGGACATTCGACGCAACCTAACAAATGTTCTGGGAACATTCACATAACCACTTTTGGTTTGCTGGGTATCCATTTGCAAAATGCACCCATTAAAAAGAACCTGGGTGATCTGGGTGATCTATAGCTGCTATTTAGCATGTCAGTCAAACCGATACTGCAGTGACGTAGTTCCTCTATGCCATACGGACGTTTTGGTTCAGACAGAGGCGTTGAGCTGGAACATTGAAACATTGTGGGAGGCAGCCTGGAGGTCTAGCGAGACCAGTTCCATAGCCCATGCTTTGCCCGTGTGACTTTGCAAAAAGAGAGGGGGCCTCGCACTGGTACCCGTTTGACTGGGAATGTGGGGGCCCCGAATCAAAGGTATTCCTCAGGGCTTGGAGTTTGACACATCACTTATGACCTACGATCTCGTGTGTCGTTCGCTACTGCCGGAAGTGTCTCCATAGCAACCCGTGATTGATTAGAGAGGAGGTTGATGGCTGTGGTTGGTCGAGTTACAGCCAGTGATCCAAAATAACACACAACAACAAAGCAACCGGACTCACGATCTCTGGACAGTCACTCTCCATACCGCTACCTCATCTCTTATTAATGAGTTATTAATTAGTTATCACACACCTGCCACGCACACACACACACACACACACACACACACACACACACACACACACACACACACACACACACACACACACACACACACACACACACACACACACACACACACACACACACACACACACACACACACACACACACACACACACACACACACTTTGACAACAAAAAGCAAGTACTCAACAGTTTACATCCTAACACAACCATCCACAGTCTGAAAATCCACTACAGGGAACTCACCATAACATACCAACAATATTCACAACAGCCAAACACAACATAACACAACACAACACACATAATCCCCGTATCCACAACAACCCAACAGCTATCTAATATCATTCAGCACTCACATAACCACACACACACACACACACACACACACACACACACACACACACACACACACACACACACACACACACACACACACACACACACACACACACACACACACACACACACACACACACACACACACACACACACACACACACACACACACACACACACACACACACACACAACATTATTAGTAGTCACAGCACCAAATAGATATTGCCCAACAAACGCACAACCTCAAACCCAATCAAAATGAAAGTCCACAAACGACTAATACCCACAACGCTCAGTCACCTGAAAACACCTCTGACTCTCTTTCTCTCTCACACACACACCATGCCACAATCTTAACACATTTGCACACATTCTATGTCACGATTATAACACAGACATACGTACACACAATCCAGTAAGAGTGTGAGAGGACAGCCAGCAGCAGTACCTACAGGACATATTGAAGAGGACGAATCGGCTGTGGCAGACACAGAAGCACTGACAGACCCACTCTCTGCTCACCATAGCTCGCCCTGAGCCCTCCTCTTCCTCCATCTCTCTCCTCCTCCTCTGTCTCGCTCACCTGTCCAGGTATCTCTCCTGCCTCACCCACACCATCCCCCTCCTACCCCTCTCGTCTCCAGTATCATCTCTAGTAACCTACACCTCTATGCAGCAGCAGGAGAGCGTGTGCAGGGTAGTTCACCTTTAACGAGGCCCTCCATCTTCCAGAAGCCTGGAGACTGAGAGACTGTCCAGGTGGCTCCATAGAGATACATTCAATAGACACACGCAGGTCATGGAGATCAGTGAGGCCGTCTGCAGCAGGCCTCCAGAACACCAGGGGGCAGACGTGAGGAATAGTGAGGAGTGGTAAGGGGCCTGAGGTGCTGTGAGGCTCAGGCCTAATCCCAGATCAACCCGTACACCATAGCCACTACACCAATGCCTAATCCCAGATCAACCCGTACACCATAGCCACTACACCGACACCTAATCCCAGATCAACCGTACACCATAGCCACTACACCAATGCCTAATCCCAGATCAACCCGTACACCATAGCCACTACACCGACACCTAATCCCAGATCAACCCGTACACCATAGCCACTACACCGACACCTAATCCCAGATCAACCTGTACACCATATCCCGACACCATGGCCTACTCCATAGGCACTTGTTTAGACCAGAGAGGATTGAATAGGTGTATCCAATATGGCTGCTACCAGTATACCTATCAAATCCATTCAGAGCTCATCATAGAGGCTCGGAGGGAATTGGTGGATTGAGTGTAGGACCTGCAGTTCGGCAGTTCAGTCAGCGGTCTACTGCAACATTCTACAGGCTTAAATGAACATGATGTCAGTATTTTTCACTTTCATCATCTTGTGAGCGAGGTAACAAGTGTGTTTGTTTCAGTAAACCTCTTTCTGAGGTGTAGGCCTAACCCTGTTTGTTGCGCATGAGTGTTCAGTGTGTGTGTGTGTGTGTGTGTGTGTGTGTGTGTGTGTGTGTGTGTGTGTGTGTGTGTGTGTGTGTGTGTGTGTGTGTGTGTGTGTGTGTGTGTGTGTGTGTGTGTGTGTGTGTGTGTGTGTGTGTGTGTGTGTGTGTGTGGTTTGTATAAATCTCTCCAAGGACGGCAGAAGAGCCCTTGACATTATGGCGTCTGCTGAGCACAGAGAGAGAGAGAGAGAGAGAGAGAGAGAGAGAGAGAGAGAGAGAGAGAGAGAGAGAGAGAGAGAGAGAGAGAGAGAGAGACATAGGCTTACCGTTGTCTGTGTGTGTGTGTCTGTGTGTGTGTGTGTGTGGGGTCTGTGACACTCGGAGACAGAGCAGAGGGGTGGTGGTGTATCTTCTGTCACTGGACCCTCTTTGTTCTCAGTTTGTGTTGTGTGTGTGTGTGTGTGTGTATTCAGCAAAAGAAAAGCGGAGCCCTTAAAGACGGGGCCCTAGGGACAACTCCTCAATGACTCATTTTAATTAACAGAGAGGAGGAGAGCAGAGTGAGGATGGAGAAAACACACAGTTACTGTGCGAACTGGGGAGGAGAGGACACCACTTCCTCATTCTCTCTGTATCATTCTATTTATATCTCTCTATCGCTCTCTCTGTATAGCTGTGTCTCTCCATCTCCATTCTCTTTCTCTCTCTCACTCTCTCTGTATAGCTGTGTCTCTCCATCTCCATCTCCATTCTCTCTCTCTCTCTCACTCTCTCTGTATAGCTGTGTCTCTCCATCTCCATCTCCATCTCTCTCTCTATCGCTCTCTATGTATAGCTGTCTCTCTCCATCTCCATCTCCATCTCTCTCTCTATCGCTCTCTATGTATAGCTGTGTTTCTCCATCTCCATCTGTCTCTCTCTCGCTATCTTTCTCTCTCTCTCTACCTCTCTCTCCCCCTCTGTCTGTCATTATCTTTCTATCACTCTCTCTGTATAGCTGTCTCTCAATCTCTCTCTCTCGCTCTCTTTCTCTCTCTCCATCTCTCTCTCTCGCTATCTTTCTCTCTCTCTCTACCGTTCTCTCTCTCTCCCCTTCTATCATTCTCTCTCTATCGCTCTCTCTCCCCCCCTGTCTGTCATTATCTCTCTATCACTCTCTCTGTATAGCTGTCTCTCAATCTCTCTCTCTCTCCATCTCTCTCTCTCTGTCACTCTATCCCCCTCTATCATTCACTCTCTATCGCTCTCTCTCCCCCTCTGTCTGTCATTATCTCTCTATCACTCTCTCTGTATAGCTGTCTCTCAATCTCTCTCTCTCTCCATCTCTCTCTCTGTCATTCTCTCTCTCTCTATCACTCTCTCCCCCTCTATCATTCTCTCTCTATCGCTCTCTCTCTCCCTCTTTCTATCACTCTCTCCCCCCCTCTCTCCGTCATTCTCTCTCTATCCCTCTCAATGGCTCCATCTATGTCTTGCAATGTTTGTGCTCATTTGGCTCTATGCCATGGTTTCAACGTCCACGTGTGAAGTTGTGGAGCGCAAGAAATGCAAAGCTAATTCCCGTAAAAGGCCATAGAGAGAGTGAACTGAGTGACCTTGCTGTGGGTGACCATAGAGAGAACCTGGGGCGCAAAAATGCAATTTCAGAATGTAGGGGGGACATGTCCCCCCCTCATCCCCAGTGAAAGTTGTGCTCCTGGAAAGAACTATGAGGTTGGTTTTGTGGAGGAACTCTAACAGAATGAGAGGACAGTAAATATGGACTGACAGGCAGACAGCCCCAGCACTCTGACTCACCTGCATTATTCAAACTGCATTCGAAAAACTAACCTGTCTAGAACCTTTTTCTGCCTCTCAGCCCCTTCATCATTTTAGAGTTAAGTCCATTTTCGAATCAGTCCATTCAGTCGAAGTGGATTGAAATTCCAATCGGAAAATTGTGTCATTGAAAGTAAGTGCCACCCGTTCATACCTCAGATTGACTGAATTGAAATGGAATTGACCTCACCTTGCATGACAGGCTCCCTTTCCCCTCTTGCCATAATTAATGAGATTTACAGTATATAGGGTACAGATGTAGAATCATAATTTGAGCCAGTTTGCTACGGCAGGAAAATAATCCTGCAGCAAGAGGACATGTGCATTATTATGTGGATTATAATTAATGGAACTTTTTTGAAGGGGTTGACACATTTTTCATTAGGGCAAATCAAACCTGACACTTTAAAGTGGGAATTACAAACTTTAGAAGCCTTTTTAAAATCTTGAATGCAATGCCGTGCAGGAAAATTCTCAGCAACAACAGAGTGATCAAATTAAGATCCTACATCTGTAGGGCTTTTCCAATTCATGTTGTCTATTCACGCCCTCCCCAATCTGCCTGTTGTTGCCCACTGTCACCCCTATTGGGGTTAAAGACCTATTAACACCCTGAGCCTCACAGACACACACTGGGCTTGACTCACAGTGGCTACACACACACACACACACACACACACACACACACACACACACACACACACACACACACACACACACACACACACACACACACACACACACACACACACACACACACACACACACACACACACACACACACACACACACACACACACACACACACACACACACACACACTTACAGCCAAGCACACAAAGAGCCTGCCTGACCGACTGTCATGTGTTATGAGACCCATAAGTTTGAACCTGTGTGTGTGTGTGTGTGTCTATGTGTATGGTGTGGTGTGTGTGTGTGTGTGTTTGCATGTCGATGTGTGTGTGCGTGCATGTTTGTGTGTGTCTGTGTGCATCCTGAGTGCGTGCATGTCTGTGTGTGTGTGTGTGTGTGTGCACGCGTGCGTGCATGTGTTTGTGCGGGTGTGTTTGTGTGTGTGTGTCTGTGAGCCAAACTGCTTCATTAGTATTGTTAATCCGGTCTCTGGTGACCTTAGATACACTGGTCCATCTGTCAGTGTCAAACTCCATAGGCTTTATCTCGTTAGCACGTTACAGTTTAAAAACAGAACACATCTGATCAGCCAAACTGCAAGTTAATAATAGTGGACGCAAGCACACACACACACACCATCTCCCTTACACACACACACACACACACACACACACACACACACACACACACACACACACACACACACACACACACACACACACACACACACACACACACACACACACACACACACACACACACACACACACACACACACACACACACACACACACACCCCAGGACACACACACACAGCCCATCTCCCTTACACACCTCTCTCTCTCTCTCACCTCCGTCCTGAGTGCTGAGGACATTGAGAGCGAACAGCATGGCATTGGAGAAGGTGGTAGCTTCCTCCTTGCTGGCGAAGTTGAGTCCGTAGACCTGACGGGCATCACGCCACTGGTGGAAGGTGGGCGTGGCCTGGTTATACTTCAGACCCTTCACTATGGAGTAGTTGATTACCACCTAGAGATGGAGAGATGGAGAGGTAGAGAGATGGAGAGGTAGAGAGGTGGAGAGATGGAGAGGTAGAGAGATGGAGAGGTAGAGAGATGGAGAGGTGGTGAGATGGAGAGGTAGAGAGATGGAGAGGTGGTGAGATGGAGAGGTAGAGAGGTGGTGAGATGGAGAGGTAGAGAGATGGAGAGATGGTGAGATGGAGAGGTGGAGAGGTGGTGAGATGGAGAGGTGGAGATGGAGAGGTGAGATGGAGAGTGTGGTGAGATGGAGAGGTGGAGAGGTGGTGAGATGGAGAGGTGAGTGAGATGGAGAGGTGGTGAGATGAGATGGAGAGGTGGTGAGATGGAGGTGGTGGTGAGATGGAGAGGTGGTGAGATGGAGAGGTAGAGAGGTGGTGAGGTGGAGAGGTGGTGAGATGGAGGTGGTGAGATGGAGATGGAGAGGTGGTGAGATGGAGAGGTGGTGAGATGGAGAGGTGGTGAGATGGAGAGGTAGAGAGTGAGAGAGGTGGTGAGATGAGATGGAGAGGTGAGATGGAGAGGTAGAGAGGTGGTGGTGAGATGGAGAGGTGGAGAGAGAGGTGGTGAGATGGAGAGAGATGGAGAGGTGGTGAGATGGAGAGGTGGTGAGATGGAGAGGTGGTGAGAGGTAGAGAGATGAGGTGGTGAGATGGAGAGGTAGAGAGGTGGTGAGATGGAGAGGTGGAGAGGTGGTGAGATGGAGAGGTGGTGAGATGGAGAGGTAGAGAGGTGGTGAGATGGAGAGGTGGAGAGATGGAGAGGTGAGATGGAGAGGTGGTGAGATGGAGAGGTGGAGAGATGGAGAGGTGGTGAGATGGAGAGGTGGTGAGATGGAGAGGTAGAGATGGAGAGATGGGAGGTGGTGAGATGAGATGGAGAGGAGAGATGGAGAGGTGGTGAGATGGAGAGGTGGTGAGATGGAGAGGTGGAGAGAGATGGAGAGGTGGTGAGATGAGATGGAGGTGGAGAGGTGAGATGGAGATGGAGAGGTAGAGAGATGGAGAGGTGGTGAGATGGAGAGATGGTGGTGAGATGGAGAGGTGGTGAGATGGTGAGATGGAGGAGAGAGATGGAGAGGTGGTGAGATGGAGAGGTGGTGAGATGGAGAGGTGGTGAGAGAGTGGTGAGATGGAGAGGTGGTGAGATGGAGAGGTAGAGAGGTGGTGAGATGGTGAGATGGAGAGGTGAGATGGAGAGATGGTGAGATGGTGAGATGGAGAGGTAGAGGTAGAGGAGGTGGTGAGAGTGAGAGAGGTGAGATGGAGATGGAGAGGTGGTGGTGAGATGGAGAGGTGGTGAGATGGAGAGAGATGGAAAGGTGGTGAGATGGAGGTGGAGAGGAGGAGAGGAGGGAGGTAGAAGGAGGTGAGATGGAGATGTGGAGAGATGGAGAGGTGGTGAGAGGTGGTGAGATGGAGAGGTGGTGAGATGGTGAGATGGAGAGGAGGAGAGAGATGGAGAGGTGGTGAGAGATGGGTGGAGAGATGGAGAGGTGGTGAGATGGATGGTGAGATGGTGAGATGGAGAGAGATGGAGAGGTAGAGATGGAGAGGTGGTGGTGAGATGGAGAGAGAGGTGGTGAGATGGAGAGGTGGTGAGATGGAGAGGTGGTGAGATGGAGAGATGGAGAGGTAGTGAGATGGAGAGGTGGTGAGGTGGTGAGATGGAGAGGTGGTGAGATGGAGAGGTGGTGAGATGGAGAGATGGAGAGGTAGAGAGATGGAGAGGTAGAGAGATGGAGAAGTGGTGGATGGAGAGGTGGTGAGATGGAGAGAGGGTGGATGGAGAGATGGAAAGGAGGAGAGGTGTAGAGGAGGTGAGATGGAGATGTGGAGAGATGGAAAGGAGGAGAGGAGGAGAGATGGAAAGGATGAGAGGTGGAGAGGAGGAGAGGTGGAGAGGTAGAAGGAGGTGAGATGGAGATGTGGAGAGATGGAAAGGTGGAGAGAGTTCATGGTTACCTTCAAGGCCATTTTAGATCAATGTGTGTGTGTGTGTGTGTGTGTGTGTGTGTGTGTGTGTGTGTGTGTGTGTGTGTGTGTGTGTGTGTGTGTGTGTGTGTGTGTGTGTGTGTGTGTGTGTGTGTGTGTGTGTGTGTGTGTGTGTGTGTGTGTTGTGTGTGAGTGAGTGAGTGAGTGTGTGTGTTTGTGTGTGTGTACCTCTACCTGCTGGTCCTGTAACTTTACTCCCACCACACGGAAGGTGTTGTTAGCAGTGTTGTGGTAGATGTTGATGCGGCTGAAGCCCTGCTGACCTGGCTTGATGGGAACCCACTTCTTACTGCCGTCATCATAGACCATGACAGAGGCTCGTGCCTGGCAGATACTCTGCTCACTGAGGGGGAAGAGAGAAACAATAAGTCAATTTCTTTATCAATCAATCAATTGATCAATTTGAACCATCATACACCACCATCATACCTCACCATCGTGCACCACCATCATACCTCACCATCATACACCACCATCATACCTCACCATCATACACCACAATCAAGCACCACCATCATACACCACCATCATACCTCACCATCATACACCACCATCATACCTCACCATCATGCACCACCATCATACACCACCATCATACACCACCATCATACCTCACCATCATACACCACCATGCACCACCATCATCATACACCACCATCATACCTCATCATCATACACCACCATCATACCTCACCACCATACACCAGCATCATACATTTACATTTACATTTAAGTCATTTAGCAGACGCTCTTATCCAGAGCGACTTACAAATTGGTGCATTCACCTTATGACATCCAGTAGAACAGTCACTTTACAATAGTGCATCTAAATCTTAAAGGGGGGGGGGTGAGAAGGATTACTTATCCTACTTATACACCACCATCATACCTCACCATCATACACCACCATCATACACCACCATCATGCACCACCATCATACACCACCATCATGCACCACCATCATACCTCACCATCATACACCACCATCATACACCACCACCATTCACCACCATCTTACCTCACCATCATACACCACCATATTACACCACCACCATCATACCTCACCATCATACACCACCATCATACACCACCACCATACACCACCACCATTCACCACCATCTTACCTCACCATCATACACCACCATATACACCACCACCACACCATCATACCTCACCATCATACACCACCATCATACACCACCACCATTCACCACCACAGAGGTTCTAGCATGGCAGATACTCAGCAGTCAACCTTAAGACAATCAATCAACCAATTCATTATAATTTTGTCAATGAATGAGCACAGTGCAGTGCATCTTTAAGACAGTATCAGTCATCAATCACTCAAGGAACCAATAAATAAAAAACACAATTTTGTTTGGTTTACATTGCTTATGACAAAGAACACATTGAGCAGTGCACTGCAGGCCAATTCAGCTGCAGGTCATGTGATTGATTGAAAAGCCCTCCATCCAAACCTAATGAGACATCTATACATGTACACAGCTAGACCAGAGTCTGCTGCTACTGTTATAAATGTGTGTGTGTGTTTGTGCCGCCAGCGTTGGGTCTGCCTACTCCCCCCTTCTTACTGCATTTATCACAGCCCACTGAGGCTCTCTCTCTCTCTCCACTGACCTTCACCGTGTTGTGCTGGCACACACACACACACACACACACACACACACACACACACACACACACACACACACACACACACACACACACACACACACACACACACACACACACACACACACACACACACACACACACACACACACACACACACACACACACACACACACACACACACACACACACACACACACTCGCATCGTTCTTTTCTTAAGTCACAAGCACAGAGACGTGAGATGTCACACAAAAGGCAAGGGAGGAAAGAGGATGAAAGCAAAGGAGAGACGAAGAGGAGAGACAGAGGATAGGAGTAAGTAGGGAAGGGAAAGGAGGAAAGGAGAGGGGAAATCTAGGAAAGGAGGGAAGTAGAGGAGAGACAGAAAAAAGTAGGGAAGGAGGTGAGATGAGAAAAGGATGGAATGAGGATGGATACAAGGAGAGACAGAGGGAACAAGAGGGAAAGGGAAGGGGACTAGGGGAGGAAGGGGAAAAGGGGGGAGGAGGAAGGGGGGAAGAGGGAGAATTTTGGCATACAAATGAGAATAACAAGAGAGAGACCCATCTGTGCCTCTGCTTCAGTGCCAGGCTAAAATTAGTGGAACTGCCCCTGGGGCAGACAGAAAGAGCTGCGTCAGAGTAGAGAGAGAGAGAGAGAGGTAGGATAGGAGGAGAAGGGTGGGGGTTGAGATCCTAAGAGACATGCTAGGTGAGTGGAGAAAGTGAGAGAGGTAGAGAGAGGTGGAGAGAGGGAGAGATAGAGAGAGAGATGAGAGGGAGGGAGGGGGGGCTGGGATCCTAGGAGAGTTGCTAGGTGCGTATCTGAGATGGCGTCAGAGTGGGAGAGAGAGATGGCAAGCGCGAGATAAGAATTGTTGTAGGGAAAGTGAGGGGGTCCTGAGCTGCAGGATTCAAGTGAATCTCCTGAGCAGCAAGGAGAGATGTCAGGTTATGGTGAGTGACAACCTTAGAGACTGAGAGACTGAGAGAGAGAGAGAGAGAGAGAGAGAGAGAGAGAGAGAGAGAGAGAGAGAGAGAGAGAGAGAGAGAGAGAGAGAGAGAGAGAGAGAGAGAGAGAGAGAGAGAGAGAGAGACTACTGCCGTAATGGATAAACAGGCAGACAGGGCCTTCCTGTCTCTCAAGCTCATCCCAATAGTCCAGTTCACTAACTCCAGCCAGGATAGTGGATGGGAATAGAGCAGGCCAGGAGTCAGGGCTATTCAATTACTGTCCTGGAGGACCAAAACACTTCTGGTTCTCACCACCTGGTCATGGACTGATTTAAACCTGGAACGCCAGGTGAGTGAACTCTTTGGCCAATCAACGTCATTCGTTGATCAATCAACAGCCAGCAGTAACCCTTTGCGGCTAGTGATTTGAAGTCTAGTGATAGCAAAGTAGATGCTGCTCAGAAACACACAGCAGGTGCGGCAGGGTAGCTTAGTGGTCAGAGCGTTGGGGTTGCAATTTCAAACCCACGAGCTGACAAGGTACAAATCTGTCGTTCTGCCCCTGAAACGGCAGTTAACCCACTGTTCCCAGGCCGTCATTGAAAATAACAATTTGTTCTTAACTGACTTGCCTAGTTAAGTAAAGGTAAAAGAAAAATAAGAACACCATATCTTTGCATGAAAACACTGTAGATTTTGAAGTGAGAAAGCCTTAGTTATAAATAGCCAAGGCGTTGATGCTACACACTGCAGTAGGGTGGTTGGAGTGACGCCATACCCACTTCACGTAAGAACTTCCCATCTTAACAGGCTTTAAATCAGCCAGTGTAGCAGCAAAGTAGTGAGCCGTTTCATTTCTTTTTTATAACTAGGCGGCTGAGTTCATTTTTGAATTTTTAAGGAGTTCTTGGCAGTCGGACGGAAAATGGCGCCTCCCCCCACCAGCATGAATAAATGAGACTCTCAATGGGAGAGAGAGAGAGAGAGAGAGAGAGAGAGAGAGAGAGAGAGAGAGAGAGAGAGAGAGAGAGAGAGAGAGAGAGAGAGAGAGAGAGAGAGAGAGAGATGATAGAGGCACACACACTGCAGTTTCCCTGCACGCCATGTCACAAATATTGACAAATGTACAATAGTGCTCTGACACATGTATAAGTCCATTTTTTCTGTATGTACTAACTATTTGGACTCATCACATACACTGCTGCTACTGTTTAATATCTATCCTGTTGACCCTTAATTCCCAGTTATATGTGCAATTATGTCAATTAGCTTGTACTCCTGCACATCGACTTGGTGCTGGTACCCCGTGAATATTGCCAAGTTATCGTTACTCATTATTACTTGTATTATTATTATTATTAATAGTATTATTACTATTATTACTATTATTATTATGTGTTTCTCTATTTTCTTTCTCTCTGCATTGTTGGAAAGGGCCTTGTAAAGCATTCACTGTTAGTTACACCTGCTGTTTATGAAGCATGTGTCAAATAAAATGTGATTTGGAGCTATACCTGACACACACACACACACACACACACACACACACACACACACACACACACACACACACACACACACACACACACACACACACACACACACACACACACACACACACACACACACACACACACACACACACACACACACACACACACACACACACACACACACACACACACAATACCATTTTGTACTCTGGAGAAAACATAGAGACAGATTGACACAGTTACAGGAGATGGAGACAGACAGACAGTGACATTCCACAAGTGTTCTGATTGTGAGATTTATCCTGAAAATGTATCTCGAGAGCCCAGCTCACCAAATCCCCTCTACTATACTGACATTGTTTCGTTTTAGCCTGGGATACTGTATCTGCATGAGCTTTTCTGACCCAGATGTTTTCAGCCGCAGCAGCACTTCTGGCTCGTCACCTCCTCTGAGCATCACACACACACACACACACACACACACACACACACACACACACACACACACACACACACACACACACACACACACACACACACACACACACACACACACACACACACACACACACACACACACACACACACACACACGCCTGAAACCCCATATGCACACACACCATGACATTAATTCTCCTCAGGGACACAGGTCACTGAAAGGTTAATGGTTAATAGCTCACACCAGCCTATACTGAACATCTCTCTCTCCTCCCCTAAACCTCCTACCTCTATTCCTCTCTCCGTCCTTCGTGTTTTTGTTTGTGTCCCCCCCCCCTCTCTCCCTGTGGTTCATTAGTGAGTGTTTTAACGTGGTGACCGATTGGGATCTGGTGCACCCTGCCTGACCTTTCCCTGGATAATGATCACACTGGCAATACTGTTCCCACTGTAGTCTGGACTGAATGGCCATGCTGTGTCACACTGTATACTGCAGACTGGCCATTCATCTCTACACAGTCATGGCTCTCTGTGGTAGAAGGTGCAGGAAGCCTTTCTTTTCTCTCGGGTTTTACAGCTGAATGAGATATGGAGGGATAGACAGAGAGTGGGAGAGAAAGAGAGATTGCGATGCGTATATCTTTGTTTATAGCCGAATGAGAGATGAGACCAGGACAGAAAAAGAGGGATAGAGGGAGAAGGGTGCTGCATCTCTCTGTTTACAGCTCGAAGGCGAGAGTCATGGCGTTTTCTCATCACTATAATCACCAGCTTCACAGCGTCTGTTCCCCACTCTGTTTACGACACAGAGCCACCGGTGCCCTGAGCTAAATGTACTCCGTTATCATCCGCTCCCTGATCAAAGGTGAGCAGCAAAACAAGTCTCTGTCAGCGTGAGTAGACACGCTAAGTGTTCAAAGCACGCACGCACGCACGCACGCACGCACGCACGCACGCACGCACGCACGCACGCACGCACGCACGCACGCACGCACGCACGCACGCACACACACACACACACACACACACACACACACACACACACACACACACACACACACACACACACACACACACACACACACACACACACACACACACACACACACACACGTCAAGGAAAGCTTCAGTCTCAGCACTCACATTTATGATGACAACAATGGTCACGTTTAATGCACAAATCCTGATAATGAACTTTAGCCACTCAGTCACTCTCAAAAACTCTAGCAAGTCAGTAACTTTTATTTTATCCCCTGACTGTAGTGTTGCTGTAGTGACTGGATCCTTATACTATCAGTGGCACTCTGTCTGGTTAAAATGGCTCTACTTGACAACTCAACTCTCTCCATTCTGTAACAGGCTATTAGAGTGGAGTGGTTGAGCTGAAACGCTCTCTCTCTGTCCCGCTTCCTTGTTCTCTCTCTCCCTCTCAATTATTTTCAATTCAATTCAAAGGGCTTTATTGGCATGGGAAACATACGTTTACGTTGTCAAAGCAAGTGAAATAGATCATAAATAAAAGTGTGGCAACAGGTGACAAATCTTGCTGCTGTGATGGCACACTGTGGTATTTCACCAAGTAGATATGGAAGTTTCGAATTCTTTGTAGATCTGTGCAATCTGAGGGAAATCTGTGTCTCTAATATGGTCATACATTTGGCAGGAGATTAGGAAGTGCAGCTCAGTTTCCACCTCATTTTATGAGCAGTGTGCACATAGCCTGTCTTCTCTTGAGAGCCAGGTCTGCCTTTGGGGGCATTTCTCAATAGCAAGGCCAGTCACAGTGGCCAGTCACAGTGGTCAGACATTCTGCCACTGTGTACTCTCTGTTTAGGGCCAAAAAGCATTCTAATTTGCTCTGTGTTTTTGTTCATTCTTTCCAATGTGTCAAGTAATTATCTTTTAGTTTTCTCATGATTTGGTTGGGTCTTTTCTGGATTTTGATAATTAGCGGGTATCGGTCTAATTCTGCTCTGCATGCATTATTTTGTGTTTTACGTTGTACACTGAGGATGTTTTCGCAGAATTCTGCATACAGAGTCTCAATTTGGTGTTTGTCCCATTTTGTGAATTCTTGGTTGGTAAGTGGACCCCAGACCATACAACCATAAAGGGCAATTGGTTCTATAACTGATTCAAGTATTTTTAGCCAGATCCTAATTGGTATGTCGAATTTTATGTTCCTTTTGATGGCATAGAAGGCCCTTCTTGCCTTGTCTCTCAGATCGTTCACAGCTTTGTTGAAGTCACCTGTGGCTTCTCTGATGTTTAGGTTGAGGTATTTGTAGTTCTTTGTGTGCTCTAGGGCAACGGTGTCTAGATGGAATTTGTATTTGTGGTCCTGACGACTGGACCTTTGTTGGAACACCATTGTTTTTGTATTACTGAGATTTACCGTCAGGGCCCAGGTCTGGCTGAATATGTGCAGAAGATCTATGTGCTGCTGTAGGCCCTCTTTCGTTGGTGACAGAAGCACCAGATCATCAGCAAACAGAAAAAATTTGACTTCAGATTCTCTCTTCAGATTCTAGTATGGTGAGGCTGGGTGCTGAGTACTGTTTTAGTGCCCTCGCCAATTCGTTGATATATATGTTGAAGAGAGTGGGGCTTAAGCTGCATCCCTGTCTCACTCTACGGTGCTGTGGAAAGAACTGTGTGTGTTTTTTTGCCAATTTTAACCACACACTTGTTGCTTGTGTACATTGATATTATAATGTTGTATGTTTTTCCCCCAACACCACTTTCCATCAATTTGTATAGCAGACCCTCGTTCCAAATTGAGTCAAAGTAAAAAATAAAAAAAATAAAGCATGAAAAGACTGCCTTTGTTTTGGTTTGTTTGTTTGTCAAATAGAGTGTGCAGGGTCTGTCGTACAGTAATTTGGTAAATTCCAATTTGACATTTGCTCAGTACATTGTTTTCACTGGGGAAATGTATGAGTCCGCTCTTAATGATAATGCAGAGGATTTTCCCAAGGTTGCTGTTGACGCATATCCCATGGTAGTTATTGGGGTCAAATTTGTCTCCACTTTTGTGGATTGGGTGATCAGTCCTTGGTTCCAAATATTGGGGAAGATTCCAGAGCTAAGGATGATGTTAAAACCTGTTGGTACTAGGGGGCAGTATTTTCATTTTTGGAAAAACAATGTCCCGTTTTAAACGGGATATTTTGTCAGGACAAGATGCTAGAATATGACTATAATTGACAGCTTTGGATAGAAAACTCTCTAACGGTTCCAAAACTGTAAATATATTGTCTGTGAGTATAACAGAACTGATGTTGCAGGCGAAAGCCTGAGAAAAATCTAATCTGGAAGTGCCCCAGGTTTTGAAAGTGCTGCGTTCCAATGAGTCCCTATTGAGCTGTGAATGTGCCATCAACGAGCTTACGCTGTCTACGTATTCCCCGAGGTGTCTACAACATTTTGACGTAGTTTTACGCATTTATGTTGAAGAATAGCCGTAGGCGGCCACATGGCGTAAGTGGTCACATGGTGGCTCCGAGAGAGATTCTCAAAAATAATTCAAAAATAATATTTTGGGAAAAAATGAACTTTGGCTATCTACCTGGGAGTCTCGTGAGTGAAAACATCCGAAGTTCATCAAAGGTAAACGATTTAATTTGATTGCTTTTCTGATTTGTGACAAGGTTGCCTGCTGCTAACAAGGCATAATGCTATGCTAGGCTATCAATAAACTTACACAAATGCTTGTCTAGCTTTGGCTGTAAAGCATATTTTGAAAATCTGAGATGACAGGGTGATTAACAAAAGGCTAAGCTGTGTCTCAATATATTTCATTTGTGATTTTCATGAATAGGAATATTTTCTAGGGATATTTATGTCCGTTGCGTTATGCTAATTATTGTCAGGCAATGATTACGCTCCCGGATCCGGGATGGGGAATATCAAGAGGTTAAAGAGTTTAAGTATAGTCAATTGGAATTGGTTGTCTGTATATTTTATAAGTTCATTGAGGATACCATCAACACCACAGGCCTTTTTGGGTTGGAGGGTTTGTATTTCGTCCCGTAGTTCATTCAATGTAATTGGAGAATCCAGCGGGTTCTGGTACTCTTTAATAGTTGATTCTAAGATTTGTATTTGATAACGTATATGTTTTTGCTGTTTGTACTTTGTTACAGGGCCAAAAAGATTGAAGAAGTGGTTTACCCATACTTCTTCATTTTGGATAGATAACTCCAAATCAAATCAAATCAAATGTTATTTGTCACATACACATGGTTAGCAGATGTTAATGCGAGCATAGCAAAATGCTTGTGCTTCTAGTTCCCACATTGCATTAATAACCAACGAGTAATCTAACCTAACAATTTCCCAACAACTACCTTATACATACAAGTGTAAAGGGATGAAGAATATGTACATAAAAATATATGAATGAGTGATGGTACAGAACGGCATAGACAAGATGCAGTAGATGGTATCGAGTACAGTATATACATATGAGATGAGTAATGTAGGGTATGTAAACATATAAAAGTGGCTAGTGATACATTTTTTACATACATTTTTCCATTATTAAAGTGGCTGGAGTTGAGCCAGTATGTTGGCACCAGCCACTCAGTGTTAGTGGTGGCTGTTTAACAGTCTGATGGCCTTGAGATAGAATCTGTTTTTCAGTCTCTCTGTCCCTGCTTTGATGCATCTGTACTGACCTCGCCTTCTGGATGATAGCGGGGTGAACAGGCAGTGGCTCGGGTGGTTGTTGTCCTTGATGATCTTTATTGCCTTCCTGTGATATCGGGTGGTGTAGGTGTCCTGGAGGGAAGGTAGTTTGCCCCCGGTGATGCGTTGTGCAGACCTCACTACCCTCTAGAGAGCCTTACGGTTGAGGGCGGAGCAGTTGCCGTACCAGGCGGTGATACAGCCCGACAGGATGCTCTCGATTGTGCATCTGTAAAAGTTTGTGTGCTTTTGGTGACAAGCCAAATTTCTTCAGCCTCCTGAGGTTGAAGAGGCGCCTTCTTCACCACGCTGACTGTGTGGGTGGACCATTTCAGTTTGTCTGTGAAGTTTTCGCTGAGGAACTTAAAACTTACTACCCTCTCCACTACTGTCCCGTCGATGTGGATAGGGGGGTGCTCCCTCTGCTGTTTCCTGAAGTCCACGATCATCTCCTTAGTTTTGTTGACGTTGAGTGTGAGGTTATTTTCCTGACACCACACTCCGAGGGCCCTCACCTCCTCCCTGTAGGCCGTCTCGACGTTGTTGATAATCAAGCCTACCACTGTAGTGTCGTCTGCAAAATTGATGATTGAGTTGGAGGCGTGCATGGCCACGCAGTCGTGGGTGAACAGGGACTACAGGAGAGGGCTCAGAAAGCACCCTTGTGGGGCCCCAGTGTTGAGGATCAACGGGGTGGAGATGTTGTTAACTACCCTCACCACCTGGGGGCGGCCCGTCAGGAAGTCCAGTACCCAGTTGCACAGGGCGGGGTCGAGACCTAGGGTCTCGCGCATGATGACGAGTTTGTAGGGTACTATGGTGTTAAATGCTGAGCTGTAGTCGATGAACAGCATTCTCACATAGGTATTCCTCTTGTCAAGATTGTTAGGGCAGTGTGCAGTGTGGTTGCGATTGCGTCGTCTGTGGACCTATCGGGCGGAAAGCAAATTGGAATGGGTCTAGGGTGTCAGGTAGGGTGGAGTTGATATGGTCCTTGACTAGTCTCTCAAAGCACTTCATGATGACGGAAGTGAGTGCTACGGGGCGGTAGTCGTTTAGCTCAGTTACCTTAGCTTTCTTGGGAACAGGAACAATGGTGGCCCTCTTGAAGCATGTGGGAACAGCAGACTGGGATAAGGATTGATTGAATATGTCCGTAAACACACCAGCCAGCTGGTCTGCGTATGCTCTGAGGACGCGGCTGGGGATGCCGTCTGGGCCTGCAGCCTTACGAGGGTTAACACGTTTGAATGTTTTACTCACGTCGGCTGCAGTGAAGGAGAGTCTGCAGGTTTTGGTAGCGGGCCGTGTCAGTGGCACTGTATTGTCCCCAAAAGCGAGCAAAGAAGTTGTTAATTCTGTCTGGGAGCAAGACATCTTGGTCCGCGACGGGGCTGGTTTTCTTTTTGTAATCCGTGATTGACTGTAGACCCTGCCACATACCTCGTGTCTGAGCCGTTGAATTGCGACTCTACTTTGTCTATACTGACGCATAGCTTGTTTGATTGCCTTGCGGAGGGAATAGCTACACTGTCTGTATGCGGTCATGTTTCCGGTCACCTTGCCCTGGTTAAAAGCAGTGGTTTGTGCTTTCAGGTTCGCGCGAATGCTGCCATCAATCCACGGTTTCTGGTTTGGGAATGTTTTAATAGTTGCTGTGGGTACGACATCGCCGATGCACTTGCTAATAAACTCGCTCACCGAATCAGCGTATTCGTCAATGTTGTTGTTTGACGCATTGCGGATCATATCCCAATACACGTGATCGAAGTAAACTTGAAGTGTGGAATCAGATTGGTCGGACCAGCGTTGAACAGACCTGAGCGCGGGAGCTTCCTGTTATAGTCTCTGTCTATAGGCAGGGAGCAACAAAATGGAGTCGTGGTCAGATTTTCCGAAAGGAGGGCGGGGGAGGGTCTTATATGCGTCACGGAAGTTAGAATAACAATGATCCAGGGTTTTACCAGCCCTGGTAGCACAACCAATATGCTGATAGAATTTAGGGAGTCTTGTTTTCAGATTAGCCTTGTTAAAATCCCCAGCTACAATGAATGCAGCCTCAGGATACGTGGTTTCCAGTTTACATAAGGTCAAATAAAGTTTGTTCAGGCCCATCGACGTGTCTGCTTGGGGGGGAATATACGCGGCTGTGATTATAATAGAAGAGATTTCTCTTGGTAGGTAATGCGCTCGACATTTGATTGTGAGGAATTCTAAGTCAGGTGAACAGAAGGATTTCAGTTCCTGTATGTTGTTATGATCACACCACGTTAATCATAAGGCATACCCCCCCGCCCCTCTTCTTACCAGAAAGATGCTTGTTTCTGTCGGCGCGATGCGTGAAGAAACCAGCTGGCTGTACCGACTCCGATAGCGTGTCTCGAGTGAGCCATGTTTCCGTGAAGCAAAGAACGTTACAGTCTCTTATGTCTCTCTGGAATGCTACCCTTGTCCGGATTTCATCAACCTTGTTGTCAAGAGACTGGACATTGGCGAGTAGTATGCTCGGGTGCGTGATGTGCCCATCTCCGGAGCCTGACCAGAAGCCCGCTTCGTCTACCCCTTTTAAGGCGACGTTGTTTTGGTTCGCCGTCATTCCTCGTCGTAATGATGGTGAGTTTATGTTGCTCTTATATCCAATAGTTCCTCCAGACTGTATGTAATAAAACCTAAGATTACCTGGGGTACCAATGTATGAAATAACACGTAAAAAAAAAAATACTGCATAGTTTCCTAGGAATGCGAAGCGAGACGGCCATCTTTGTGTTGTTTAGTGTTTTTCAATTTTCCCAGAAGTGGTTAGAGTCTATGGATTCTTCAATTACATTGAGTTGATTTCTGACATGCTGTTCCTTCTTTTTCCGTAGTGTATTTCTGTATTGTTTTAGTGATTCACCATAGTGAAGGCGTAGACTCAGATGATCTGGATCTCTATGTTTTTGGTTGGATAGGTTTCTCAATTTCTTTCTTAGGTTTTTGCATTCTTCATTAAACCATTTGTCATTGTTGTTAATTTTCTGTTTGAAATTTTTAGATTTGATAGGGAAGCTGAGAGGTCAAATATACTGTTTAGATTTTTTACTGCCAAGTTGACATCTTCACAGTTAGTTCCAGGAAGTTGTCTAAAAGGGATTAGTTGTTGACCAATTGTTTATCTGTAAGTTTCCACATTTATAGCATGTCTTTATATTATTCAATTCCTTTGGCTTTGATGCCTCATGACTGAGTATTGCTCTGTTCAAGAAGACTTTGACATCTCCCTCCCTCCTCCTAGTAATGCACTCAAGGTCTACTACTAAGCATTAACCTATGTACTGCGCATAACCCTGACACAGAGACACGGGAGAGACAGACAGAGAGCACAGGAGGTTGGTGGCACCTTTATTGGGGAGGACAGGCTCGTGGTAACGGCTGGAGCGGAACTAGTGGAATTGTATCAAATACATCAAACACATGGTCAACATTTTGTTTGATGTCATTCCATTCGCTCCTTTCCAGACATTATTATGGGGGGGGGGGGAGATTAAACCTATGGAGATTTTTGGCACTCTTGCACCATAACACAGTTCAAGTGCCACTACGATCTTTGTTATGAGGACTTTGAGGTCCAGCAAGGTCACACAAATAACTCTTTAGTGATGAAAGCAGAGGAGAGCAGTAGACAGATTCAGTCTTTGTGTTGCAGAGCCAGCTGCACATGACAACAGCCAACTAACCAGCGAGCTGGCTGGCAGGACAAATACTGTTGAGCACAAATCCTTTTTCTACTTCTTTTAAACAAAACAAGGATTCATGTTGGAGAAGTTCAATTACAAAAATGAGCCAAGGAACTGCAAAATGAAACAGAGCGGTGTGTGTGTGTGTGTTTACTATCCTCACAAGGATAGTAGAATGAGGAACATTCAGACAATTGGGAACACAAGGAAAAGGGTTATTTTAGGCTTAGAGGTTAGGTTTAGGGTTACAATAGGGTTAGAATCAGGGTTAAGGGTAAATGATTGGTCCCCACAAAGACAGTAAAACAAACACGTGTGTGTGTGTGTGTGTGTGTGTGTGTGTGTGTGTGTGTGTGTGTGTGTGTGTGTGTGTGTGTGTGTGTGTGTGTGTGTGTGTGTGTGTGTGTGTGTGTGTGTGTGTGTGTGTGTGTGTGTGTGTGTGTGTCCATGTGTGTGATAGGGCTGGGCAATATGGCCTACAAATGTATGGGCGAGTTACAATATACAGTGCATTCAGAAAGTATTCAGACCACTTGACTTTTTCCACATTTTGTTACTTTACAGCCGTATTCTGAAACCTATTAAATCGTTTTTTTTCTTCATCAATCTTCACACAACACCCCACAATGAAAAAGCAAAAAACTGTTTTTTAGAAATGTTTGCAAATGTATTAAAAATGTAAAATCACATTTGCATAAGTATTCAGAACCTTTACTCAGTACTTTGTTAAAGCACCTTTGGCAGTGATTACAGCCTCCAGTCTTCTTGGGTATGATGCTACAAGCTTGGCACACCTGTATTTGGGGAGTTTCTCCCATTCTTCTCTGCAGATCCTTTGCAGATCCTATGCCAGGTTGGATGGGGAGCATCGCTGCACAGGTATTTTCAAGTCCGGGCCACTCAAAGACATTCAGAGACTTGTCCCAAAGCCACATCTGTGTTGTCTTGGCTGTGTTCTTAAGGTCATTGTCCTGTTAGAAGGTGAACCTTCACCCCAGTCTGAGCGCTCTGGAGCAGGTTTTCATCAAGGATCTCTCTGTACTTTGTTTCCGTTCATCTTTCCCTCCATCCTGACTAGTCTCCCAGTCCCTGCCGCTGAAAAACATCCCAACAGCATGATGCTGCCACCCCCATGCTTCACCGTAGGGATGGTGCCAGGTTTCCTCCAGATGTGGCGCTGGGCATTTAGGCCAAAGAGTTCAATCTTGGTTTCATCAGACCAGAGAATCTAGTTTCTTTTTCTCATGGTCTGAGAGTCCTTTAGGTGCTATTTGGCAAACTCCAAGCGGGCTGCCTTTTACTGAGGAGTGGCTTCCGTCTGGCCACTCTACCATAAAGGCCTGATTGGTGGAGTGCTGCAGAGATGTTTGTCCTTCCGGAAGGTTATTCCACCTCCACACAGGAACTATGGAGCTCTGTCAGATTGACCATCGGGTTCTTGGTCACCTTCCTGACCAAGGCCCTTCTACCCCCGATTACTCAGTTTGGCAGAGCAGCCAGCTCTAGGTAGAGTCTTGGTAGTTCCAAACTTCTTCCATTTATGCAACGCTGCATAAATGTTATGGTACCCTTCCCCAGATCTGTGCCTCGACACAATTCTGTCTCGAAGCTCTACGGACATTTCCTTCAACCTCATGGCTTGGTTTTTGCTCTGACATGCACTTTCAACTGTGGGGCCTTATATAGGGCCTATATTTGGGCTCCAGAGTGGCACAGCAGTCTAAGGCACTGCATCTCAGTGTTAGAGGTGTCTCTACAGACCCTGGTTCGTTTCCAGGCTGTATCACAACAGGCCGTGATTGGGAGTCCCATAGGGCATTGTCATTATGGGGTATTGTGTGTAGATTGATGAGGAATTCTTTTATAATCATTTTTGGAATAAGGCTGTAACGTAACAAAATGTGGAAAAAGTGAAGTGGTCTGAATACTTTCCGAATGCACTTAATGTATTTATTTATTTTCCCTAAATAAGCTTTGTTGCACAATTAAATGACAATACACTACATTTCAAATAGTCAGCAATAATCTAATGAATTCAGGGCTTGTAAAAGTATACCGAAGCTTAATATAAGCCTTCCACAATCATACTCACCACTAATGTATTAATGTATTATTTTTAAAATGGTTTAACCCGCTTTTTTTGCAATAATCACTTATCTGGCTTCCAAGTCTGTCTATGAAAATGGCCTTTTTTGTTTGTTACAAATAACCATAACCGCGCACAATTGCACACCCACGAATAACGACCAACTTCTTGTAGCGGACATTATAGAAATTGAACACAAACAAATCTCTCAAGCACAATCCCACATGCTAGTGGGTAGCCTGCTGATCTTCATATTTCCAGTCTAGAACAGTCGAGCTGTTATGAACACACCCTCCTCCTGTTTTGAACAGCATGCCAGCGTGTCCACTTTCTTCAGATGTTGAAACCAAGTGGCCTGCCTGGATAAGAAGATGCTCATTTCTCAGAATGATGACTTGGCCAATACCTTATATAAATGTGTCTATTTGTGTTAATCGCTCATGTATAAAACATAGACTAGAGAGCTAGGAGATAGCACTTTGTGGCTAAAATACCGCAAGCGGTATGTTACATGGTACTGCAATGCCAAAAGATACTGGTAAGCGACACGTTTCCTCTTTTGTCTGTGTCAACGCCGTGCACGACAGAAACCATTTTAGTAGGGTCTGCTGTGTGTCAATCCTGGGACATGAAAAGGATATCGCCAGAGAGGTTTTAAGTTCTCCTCTACTACGGTAAAACAGTGGCTCAATTTGTTTCGGAGTCCGTACGGCTGACTCTGTTGGACCAAACCTCAAATGGGAACCGCTTTTTGTCAGAGAGGAAGAAGCGACCTTTCACCTTTGTTGTTGTAAAGTGGCAGGGGGAGGGGCTTGGTGTGCGTGGAGATGAGACCCAAAATGACAACATAAAAAATAAATAGCATTAAAACATACATTTGAATGAATGGAATTAACCCGATATATAACAAAGCCCTGGTGTGTGCTTCCAACATCAAAGCAGCAGCAGCATTAACATTTAGAACTGTGACACACACTAGCGATAGGAGACTAACCCTAAGCCCTGGCTAAACCTAAGCAGCGTTTACAGACAATGCACTAAAGACGGCTAAATCGCTGCAATCCTATTCCAACCACTGATTGCCAATTATGATAATTATGTGCTACTTTAGCCCCCTTTCTGCAAGTATTAGCCACTCCTAACCACAGATCTGGGATCTGATTACCCTATGTCCAGTTGTTACTTTATGCACTGTAGAGGTAAAATAAATAAAAGGCCTAACCCTGAAACAGTGGTTAGGGGCAACTTCATGCAACTCCCTCTGGGGTGTGTTTGAGCCTTTGAAATCCATTTCTGGACCCTTTTCTGTGGGTTATGATAGCGGATGTGGTGTGTGTGTGTGTGTGTGTGTGTGTGTGTGTGTGTGTGTGTGTGTGTGTGTGTGTGTGTGCCTGCCAGGGAAAATAGCTCTGCGAAAGCCTTCTGCAACATGGCAGTACACAGACAAAGTTATGAGTCAGGCTGTTATTGGAAGTCTGTTATATAAGCTGCTTGCTTGCGTATTTGGGGTTTGGTGGTGAAGCGAGGGAGTGAGAGAGAGACGGAGGGAGCAAGGGAGAGAGGAAGGGAGAGCCAGGAAGGGTGAGAGAGAGATGGGGGAGTTTTTCCCGAACATGCTCTTCTACACATCCAGAGAGCAGAGATAGAGTTGTGACTGGAAATGGAATTGCTCAGTTTTAAGACATCCGGCAGATTACATTGTGAGATATTGTGAAATGTATCAGGGATTATTATTTGTCTTACCCACTCTGTCCATTTATTTGGGTTAGCCCTGGGATTGAATAGTCTATTTGGGTTAGCCCTGGGATTGAATAGTCTATTTGGGTTAGCCCTGGGATTGAATAGTCTATTTGGGTTAGCCCTGGGATTGAATAGTCTATTTGGGTTAGCCCTGGGATTGAATAGTCTATTTGGGTTAGCCCTAGGATTTAATAGTCTATTTGGGATAGGCTTAGGGTTCATCGGCTACGGAAAAAGAGACAATTCTGTTTGGAAGGAGAGGGAAATCCCTATGGTCCAGTATTCATGCAATATCTTGACCCAGATGTGTCGTGACCTGTGTATTAGAGTGGTGTTCTGTTTGGTTGTGTGTGTTGTCGTTGGAGTGTGTTTTTGTCTAAGAGTGCGTATTTGTGTCGAACAGTGTCTGACTGTGTGTTAGAGCCTTGAGAGCTTGACGTGTGTTTTGGAGTGTGGGTGTGTTTCTGAGGAGTGTTTGAGAGCCTGGAGACCGGGATGCAGACTGCACAGACCATACACACACACACACACACACACACACACACACACACACACACACACACACACACACACACACACTCACACTCACACTCACACTCACACTCACACTCACACTCACACACACACACACACACACACACACACACACACACACACTCACACACACTCACACTCACACACACTCACACTCACACACACTCACACACACTCTCTCTCTCTCTCTCTCTCTCTCTCTCTCTCTCTCTCTCTCTCTCTCTCTCTCTCTCTCTCTCTCAGTTCCTGCTGCAGACCCACTCACTTGGCTGCAGAGAGACCACGCAAGAGCACGCTAATCTGTTGGCATGACAACTGGGGCGGAATATTTGGCTGAGGAAGAAAAGATGAATGAGCTACAGTGGCTGTGATGTGATATAAATAAAAATGTCTTCCCCGAAAAGCCTTCAGAAGGCTTCAGAAGACAGACAGACAGACAGACAGGCAGTCTATGCTGCTTTAATTACAGACAGAGCGGAACGATGCTAGATACACACAAGTAGGGAGGGTTTGCCGCATCCTCTAGTCGTCAAAAAGCTAACAAAAAGCTAACAAAAAGCTAACAAAAAGCTAACAAAAAGCTAACAAAAAGCTAACAAAAAAGCTAACAAAAATGAACAATTCCACAATGAAGACTGCATGGTGATGAATCACGGCCACGGCATCTGTTTGGTGAGTAGGCCTAGACTTAATGATTCTGATCAAAATATCCTTGTCGTCTTTATCAAACTAATGTTTATGCATATTTTCAGTGTGGAACCTGTCTATGTGTAGAGTGGTTATAGCCAAGCCTTAGGCTAACCAATTGTAAATGGCACTAGCAGTTCGCAAGTAGCCAAAGTGAAAAATAGACAGGATGTAACTATTCCAAAACTGCAGCTCGTTGTTGGAACACATATTTCCCTACTCCAATCAACCAGTCCATGTTTGAACGTGCGATAAAGCTGTCATCAGTCTTGCAAGGAATGTAGCTTCCGTATCTCATCAGTGTCTATGTTTTTTATAGAATTGTACTTCTGCAGGTTTACAGGAGCTTGCGTGCGCACTCAGTAGCACGCGTGTGTAGAGGGAGCAGTCGGAAAGCAATTGAGCGAGCGGATAACAAGTCTAGATCACCTCCACTCCACGCACAGAGGCGCATGCAATGAAAGCTCTCCCCCGCATGTCATTTGGCATCCTCCTGATTGGCATCCTCCTGATTCCTTCATACAAGCAAAAACTCAAACAGGAAGTACCAGTGACGAGCTTAATACGGACGTGGTCCAATGACGCTAGCACAGACTGGGATACGTTCCGGGATTCATCCACTGTTGTCCCCACAGTGACTCTACCCACACTCTCACACAATACTACACTGACACTCCAACACACACACACACACACACACACACACACACACACACACACACACACACACACACACACACACACACACACACACACACACACACACACACACACACACACACACACACACACACACACACACGCTCACATACACACATGGACATATAGACACATGTCACATACGCTACTGCTACTCTGTTTATTATATATTCTGATTGCCCAGTCACTTTTACCCCTACCTTCATGTACATACTGTATTACTACCTCGGACCCCTGCACATTGACTCAGGACTGGTGCTCCTTGTTATTGTTATTGTATTGTTTTCCTATTTCCTTTTTTATTGAGCAAATATTTGTCATACTTTTGAACTCTTTTATTAAGCATTGTTGGGAATGGGCTAGTAAGTTAGCATTTCACTGTAAACCTGGCCTCCCGAGTGGCGCAGTGGTCTAAGGCACTGCATTGCAGTGCTAGCTAGATAGAGATCCTGGTTCGAGTCCAAGCCCTGTCGCAACCGGGAGACCCATGGGGCAGCGCACAGTTGGCCCAGCGTCGGCCGGGTTAGGGGAGGGTTTGGCCCGGCAGGGGTGTCCTTGTCTCATTGTGAACTAGCGACTCCTGTGGCAGCCTGGGAGCAGTGCACGCTGACACGGTCGCCAGGTGTACAGTGTTTCCTCCGACACACTGGTGCATCTGGGTTAAGTGGGCATTGTGTCAAGAAGCAGTGCGGGTTGTGTTTCGGAGGACGCGCGGCTCTCGACCTCCGCCTCTCCTGAGTCCGTACGGGAGTTGCAGCGATGAGGCAAGACTGTATAACAACCAACTGGGAAGAAGAAAAGGGGTATACAATTTTAAAAAGTCTGTGTGACCAATAAAATGTGAATTGATTTGGGTTGTTGGGAACCTATGGAGGTCAGAAGAACGGTATAAAACCAAGGCTTGGAACGGGGTCTGAATTTCTAGTTGAATTCCTGCTGAAAGCCTGCGAGCAGTGCGGAGAGATCTTTAACTGCTTCCCACAGATGATGACATCTAAGAGTTTCCTAAGCAAAGTGTCACGCTGAGAGTTTGAAAAGAGAGAGAGAGAGAGAGAGAGAGAGAGAGAGAGAGAGAGAGAGAGAGAGAGAGAGAGAGAGAGAGAGAGAGAGAGGAAAAGAAGTGATGGGGTTCCAGCGAAACCGTGTTGGCGGATGAACGAGTGTCTAACGTGAGGCCTTAAAGGTAGCTTTCACCTCCACGTCTGATACACTTTGGCCAAAAGCCATAGATCAGGGAAGGCCAAGAACTACTGGCTGTGTAGACTGGCAGGCGTGTTACAGCAGGGCTGGAGCAAAAGCCTGAATGAGAGGAGGGTTGGCCATCCCTGTCATACTGAGTGTGTCAAACTCTGTTCAAGATTTAGAAATTCAAAGGGTGGCATTTTCACACTAAAGGCTGGAATGTTCAATGGAGTCTCCAAGAGGAACCCCATTTAAAGTGTATTTTTTGGGGGCCAGGTAAAAAGGTGCTTAACCCCCCCCCCTCCAAATGTTCCCAAAGACAATTATTAAAAGTCAAAATAGAATTTAGAATGCTAATTGTTAAGGCAAATCATTTAGTGAAGGGGTAATTTGGTGCTAACAAACTTTTTAGCCAAAGTCTGGGTGGATGGCTCATCAGATCTCAAGGCTTTAAGTCGACACACAAACAAACAGGCCTTCGATCGGTCACACCTTGGATTACTCTTAGTCTACCCATCTCAGGAAGAAAAGCACAACAATCAAATGAAACACTGAATCTTGGCCAACCAAATCTTGGTTAAGATTGCCTCCCCTCGTAAAACCCTGAGGTTTACGTCACGACAAGAGAGAGGAGAGTGGACTGGGAGCTCCCGAAGCAAAACAATAAGTATTGTGTGGCTGCCACGCCAGTCCAATTAAGGAGCCTGAAATGAATAAGGAAGACAAACTACATCTACAAACTACATCTACATCTACAAACTACATCTACACACTACATCTACACCAGATATTCAGCCTCTCTTGGAGGAAATCAAAACAGCCCACTTTGTCATAATGTCTTGCTCAGTCTTAGAGCAGGGTCAGAGAGAGAGACACATTCCTGTCTGCCTAGTTAGTTTTCATGGGAAGATGATCTCGAACTAATGAGTATTCACTGGAATGTGTAATATTGAGGCTACTGCTACTGCACAGGCTATGTCTACCTCAACCGGAAATAACAGTTTTGCTTTACGCACATTAGGAGACCTAAATAAGGTGGTCGTGGAATGTGTGTGTGTGTGTGCGTGCCTATCATTCTTCCAGGGCTCCCTTGAGAGAGAGAGAGAGAGAGAGAGAGAGAGAGAGAGAGAGAGAGAGAGAGAGAGAGAGAGAGGTGACTGAGGGTGGGAGTGCTGTCTGAGTCATATCATGAACACAGATACTCACAAACCTTTTTCCCCTCTGCTAGGGATGGAATGAGGGACAGTAAGAGTGAGGGATGAAAGAATGAGGGATGAGAGAAAGGATGAGAACGAGATCTGAGGAAGGATGCGACCTGCCCCGGGGCTGCTTTCTCCAGCATGACGTCATTTAACTGATGACTCCGTAACTGCAACGACAGACACACACACACACGCACGCACACCCACACACACACACACGACAGACGGCTAATTCAACTTGAAACTTTATATTTTATGACGGTTGAGCGTTTGACCGAGGCCGTCTGGGCTAAGTGCTCACTCACACAATGAAACTGGCAACACAGTCAGTCTGCTTCCCTTTACTTACAGTATGACAGAAAGCCATCCCTCGTCTCTAATCACACAATGGTTGGCTCTGCAACCTGCAGCCCAATCTGGATATCACTGCAACTTCTCTGTTTTACATCTATTGCATCATTTTACAGTGTATTTCTTGCATGGCAACCACATGTGTGGGGACATTTTCCATGATTTGACAGAGTCTTAGGCAGACAGACACTTCCTATTCCCAGGAGAATCGTACAACAGGAAAACTTACTATCACCCCAATACCTAATCATACAAGCGATAATGTCCAATCCAGTAGCCTGAGTCTTTAAACATGATCTTTAGAATGGGCTGAATGATAACAATGAATCAGTTAAAATAGGTTTGGGTCACTGTTACTTTTGGGGGATAGTAAATCCCTTACAGCGATAGAGAGGAACTGAGAGAGAGAAAGGGAGAGAGAGTGAGGGTCAGAGAGAGAGAGAGAGAGAGAGAGAGAGAGAGAGAGAGAGAGAGAGAGAGAGAGAGAGAGAGAGAGAGAGAGGGTCAGAGAGAGAGAGAGAGAGAGAGAGAGAGAGAGAGAGAGAGAGAGAGAGAGAGAGAGACAGAGAGACAGAGAGACAGAGAGACAGAGAGACAGACAGACAGAGAGACAGACAGACAGACAGACAGACAGACAGACAGACAGACAGACAGACAGACAGACAGACAGACAGACAGACAGACAGACAGACAGACAGACAGACAGACAGATGGAGTGTGAGAGAGAGAGGGAGAGAGATACAGAGAGACAGATGGAGTGTGAGAGAGAGAGATGGAGGGAGAGAGATAAAAACAACTAATATGCAGATGGAAAGAGGCCCAACCCTCAGGTTTTAGCAGGAGGATAAACGGGTCTGATGAGAAAAAGAGCATCCTCCTCACTTCTCTCTCCTGGTCTGTTGGAGCGCCTGTGGAGCACACACACACACACACACACACACACACACACACACACACACACACACACACACACACACACACACACACACACACACACACACACACACACACACACACACACACACACACACACACACACACACACACACACACACACACACACACACACACACACACTTCGGAAAAGGTTAGATTTGCTCTCTTGGCTGTGTGTGTGCTCCTGTGGTGTTGGCCGATTCTGGTTGTCGTGGTTACCTGGCATTATTCTGGGATGCACAGCCTCCATCACCATGGAAGCCAGGCAGGCGCAAAACCCCCAGAATCCTTCACAAAGGCTTTTTTAAGGCGTGTACTACTCCTTGACCACCTTTTAACCCATATTATTTCCATCACACCATCTATCGCTCTCTGACTCCCTCTCTCTACAACCATCACTCACTTTCTCTTTGTATTTCTGCCTCTGCTCCCTTCCTCCGTCCTCTCTTTTGCTTACCCCTGCTTTTCTCACCATCCCCCACTCTCACCCCCTCTCTCTCTGCCATTCCCTCTCTTCCCCTCTGATTTCCCTGCAGTTTTTTCCAAGCATGCATTTTCCCATTTGAATTCCTCGCAGATTTCCTCTTTCCTATTTTCTATCTGTCCCTTTATCTCTAATTGTCTCTCCTTCCATCACTCTCTCTCTCTCTCTCTCTCTCTCTCTCTCTACTAATAACCTGGGTATTGATCCAGCTGTAGAAAGCCGTGTCCATTTCCTGCTTAGTGGGAGTCAGCTGACACACTCTACTCCAACACACACACACAGAATCACGGAGCGAAGAGGAGGGATACACACACACACACACACACACACACACACACACACACACACACACACACACACACACACACACACACACACACACACACACACACACACACACACACACACACACACACACACACACACACACACACACACACACACACACACTGCTGACAAAGTGCAAGGGAAATCACAATGAGCCTACAGTATGCATCCGTAAACAAGGAAGGACAATACAACAGACACCAGTGGTTCAGTTAGTGGTTTAGGAAACATGAATACAGCTAAAGGGGTTGAAATTATTTTGTGAAAGTAAAGTAGACTTGAAAGACTTTTTCACAGCGTGATGGTGATTTTAGCGTGTTTCTCCAATGTGTTGGAGATGAGAGGATGTGCCGGCCAGCAGGCTGCAAACACCACGCAGGCAACTGGGAATGTGTGCCACAGACTCTCTTTCTCTCCCTTCTCGCTCTTATCCCTCCGTCTCTGATAAGTCTCCCTCTGTTCGCTCTCTTCTCCGCTTCTTCCCTGTTTGTCTCTCTCTTTCTTCCTCCCTCATTCCCCCCGTCACTGTGCTAACAGTATCCTGACTGAAGCAGTGACTGACTGCCAGGGCCTCGTCCAAATCAAACAGGAGTGAAGCTATTATCCGTCCGACCACAGAGACCCATGCTGGACAGCAGTCAAGTCAGAGGAAAACCACATCGCATGCTGACTTTTCCTTCGTGCCTTTTACAGTAATACGAGACTGAACTGTGTCTGAATAACCTGTAGATTTACTCAAATCCCTCTAGCCTTCTAGCCAAGTGCGTAAAGGTGCTGGTTCTCACAATTGTACCACAGCAGGAATCATGTAGTAGAGGTGGTATTGTAAGGAATGTCAGTACTTAAGTAGTGGAAAATTCAAGGTGGTGGTTGTCTGTACTTCTACTTCTACTGCAACCACTGCTCTAACCCTTGTATCTGTAACTTACTGTAGCCCTCACTGTAATTTACTGTAGCTACATAACCCTTCTGCCTTAGCTGTAATTTACTGTAGCTACATAGCCCTCCTGCCTTAGCTGTAATTTACTGTAGCTACATAGCCCTCCTGCCTTAGCTGTAATTTACTGTAGCTACATAGCCCTCCTGCCTTAGCTGTAATTTACTGTAGCTACATAGCCCTCCTGCCTTAGCTGTAATTTACTGTAGCTACATAGCCCTCCTGCCTTAGCTGTAATTTACTGTAGCTACATAGCCCTCCTGCCTTAGCTGTAATTTACTGTAGCTACATAGCCCTCCTGCCTTAGCTGTAATTTACTGTAGCTACATAACCCCCCTGCCTTAACTGTAATTTACTGTAGCTACATAGCCCTCCTGCCTTAGCTGTAATTTACTGTAGCTACATAACCCTCCTGCCTTAGCTGTAATTTACTGTAGCTACATAACCCTCCTGCCTTAGCTGTAATTTACTGTAGCTACATAACCCTCCTGCCTTAGCTGTAATGTACTGTAGCTACATAACCCTCCTGCCTTAGCTGTAATGTACTGTAGCTACATAACCCTCCTGCCTTAGCTGTAATTTACTGTAGCTACTAGGGGTGTGAACATTTAAACGTTAAAATGTTTCAACTAAGTTGGGATCCTTAACGTTAAGAAAAATCCCTAACCTGAAACACAATATTTTCTCCCTCCACATAATTAACATCACAGTGCAGTTATCATAAACCATTATTTTCCATGTTATAGCCTAACTAGACTATATGCCTATAAAAGCCTGGGGGAAGTTGTGTAATTTAAAATAAAACCAGCGAGGGAGAGGCAAACTTTCGGTTACTTTGGTGAATTTGGAAGACAATTAAGACATTGCAAGATGCAGATCACCAAGACATATGTCCCTACCTCGCCCTAGACTGCCTGCTCTTTCTCTCTGCTAATGACACAAGTGTGTGTTCAGTCTGTTGTGTGTAGAACATCCTAGTTTAGGAAAGAGCGGTCTGCGCACAGGCAGCAGGAAGGCTAAGATGTTCTGGTCTCCTAGTGATGGAAGTTAGTCCCGCTTCAGAAAAGGCATGACTTTACAGACTGTTGAACTCCAAGTCTCCAGGGAAGGTTTATTGTCGGCGTTTCAAAAGCCGTAGTGTCGTCTACCCTAACAGACAAACAAACATGCCATAGCCGAGGCGCTTTCGAGGGGCCACATACGATTATATCTGAAAAGGCTAATCGATACAGTCGATACCGGTAACCTGCTGTAATTTCATTATTATGAGACAGAAACCTACCCCGCGCTCGCAAGACCGGTCCCATGTATCGCCTAAAATAGTATGTCAAATAACGCGATTTAGCAAGACATTGTGTGGAAAGATAACGCATCTATTTGACCTACCATGAAAAAAAACCATCATAAACAACACAGCAGCACATCAATCAGCAACGTTAATTGTCACAATAGCACATTAAATGCCAGAACAGAATATGACTGTACAGAGTCATTCTTCTGACGCAGCACCTTTTTTTAACGGTCTGAAAAGTCATCAACTATCCACGTTACTGTTGCTGCGTTCTGTCTGTAAAGGGCTGCGGTAGACATAACTTCATTGCCTGAGTCTACCGGTCATACACACGTAATAGGCCCACTATTCTGCATTATGAATTGACGTGGAATTGTGTATATTTGTCCTTCAAATGTGTTTCGGATAACCGATCAAATAAATGTCAGTTTAAACGGCAAAGAAGAATTGTCCAGTTGTCACATCCCTCGTAGAAACATACCCTCTGGCCTGGCTGTGTTAAAAGCTGCTTACCAGAGGAAAACTCAGTGAGTCTGTTAAAGCTGATCTAATCATCAGTTAAGAGAGGAGAAATCTGACCAGTGATCACACACCAGATTACTACTGGGCGAAACCTGAAACCATGGACAGGATGGAGGGATGGCTGACGCAAGGATAAATGACTGATTGCAAGGATAAATAGGAAGAGTGTTTGGGTGCCAGACAGACATACACTTGATAACGATAGTGCCGAAGATCACAAAAAAACACTGCACAAAACATTGAGCATGTGTCTCAGAGCATTCTGCAACCATGGCGACAGTGGCAACATCAGGGAAGGATGCTCCAACGCACCATGGGAGCTGCAAGCGTTTTCGAGGAGAAGAGAAGGATGAGAGGAAGAGGAGGAGCAGCAGGCAGAGAGAAAGGAGAGGGCAGACGGAAAGAACAAAGAGCCCTGGTCTCTGACACACACACACACACACACACACACACACACACACACACACACACACACACACACACACACACACACACACACACACACACACACACACACACACACACACACACACACACACACACACACACACACACACACACACACACGGCTGCAGCCCTCAGAGACAAACACAACACAACAGCACCACTGTCATCACCCCAGCCGGCTTGGCAAGCTTCTTCACAAGGCGTCAATGCCTCCTCCTCTCTTCTCTCCTCCTCCCTCACCCCCTATCAGGACCTAGACATTGACTGCACAGCTTACACATTAACATTCTACCCCAGCCCCTCTGCAAGGACAACCACTCACAGCTGGCACATAGAAACACAATGTATGGAACAGAACTGACACGGCTGTCAATTCCACAGGATAGACATGTCCATTCATTCTGTACATTGGATGTATATTTATACATCTATTTGCAATCCCATCAAGGACCCTGCTCTCTAATAGACACAGGGCCTGGCTATTGGTAGCTGCAAATCTCTACTGCATAGGCAATATGATTATGAATTATGTCATTTGAGATGCAGCCAATAGGAAAGTAGATATCCGCTGGACTGTGCTACTGTATGCTGCTCTGTTACTATTGCTCATTGCAAATTAGCTGTGGTCCTCACTAATGCGCATAGTATTACAGTATTACTGTCTCCCCAATGGTAACCTATCCAACCCAGTGTAGCGCAGCATCACAGTAACCTACCCAGTGTTACCCATGTAGCCTACCTGACTTTAAACTCCTGCGCTGTGACCTGGACCTGGGCACCAGCAGGCACAGCCTCAGTACAGTAGATCTGAGGGAAGTAGAACCGGTGGGACTGCACGTTTATATCCATGGTGCTAGCTACCTCACATCAGACGCACAGCACAAGCCCAGCTACAGGAAAGATTTGAGGATTTATCTAGTTTCTCCGTTGTCTCTTCGGATTCTTCTTTCCTTTCCCCTGGTCTGTCCGTCCAGGCTGTGGCGTGAGTTAACGATAGAGGTCAGAGGTTAGCGATGGCATCCCAGTAATTCCCTCTCTGCGTCTCCGCACCTAATGGGGTTGCCGTGGATTCACAGTCACAGCAACGGAGAGATACAGCCGGGCTTCCCCCCTCTCTGCCAAATACACAACCCCCCCTTTCCTCCCCTCTCTTCACTCGATCACCTCTGCTGGCTCCTCACAGACACGCAAACCTATTTCTCCAGTAACAACACAGCAATTCACATGGAGCAGGATAATAAATACATACAAATAAAAGAACAAAGACGCTTCCAATGACAACGCGAAGGAAAAGGACGCAGATTGAACAACTCTTTTGGGTCCCTTTTCACCAACGCATCCTTTGCCACAGCAGATATTTTAGATGAGGTGGGGGAGAGAGAAAGAGGAGAGAAAATAAAATAGGAACAGAGAAAAAAGGGAATAAATGAAAAACGATAGAGCAGCCCTCAGAGTCTGAGAGCACTGAATGAGAGACGAGAGGAGAGCCCTTTGGGGTTTTTGCCGGTCGAGTGAGTGAGCGAGTGAGCGAGAGAAGGAGAGAGAGAGAGAGAGAGCAGTAGAGCAAGAAAGGGTTGCGGTAAAGTGAAAGAGAGCGAGAGAGAGAGAGATAGAGATTCACCGTGCTGTGAGGCGTTGCCCTCACACTGCCTCTCCTCTGCGTGTCTCACTGGATTACAGCCTCCACTTCCATCCCTCCATCCCTCTCTCCCCTCCTCCCTCTCCCCCCTCCCCTCCCAGCTGTGATATGAGCAGTTGGCCGCCAGCCCCAGAGGCTGCTGGTCCTCTACTCCCCCTTCTCACATCCCTCACTGCTCTCCTCTTCTGACGCTCCTATTGGACGGAAACAGGGATGCGTAAGCCCGCACGGAGCGAGGGATGAGGAGAGAGCATAGTAGAGGAGGAGTGACTGTTGTTAATTCATCCGATGGCTCCTGTCTTTCTCGCGTCTAATTCGAGGTGGCATGGGTGGGGTGGAGCTACAATACGGATGTCACACACACACACACACACACACACACACACACACACACACACACACACACACACACACACACACACACACACACACACACACACACACACACACACACACGCACACGCACACGCACACACGCACACACACAGAGAGAAACACACACCAGTGGGTAAATAGAGATACCAATGCGTCTCTCGCTCAAGTAAATATCTGAACCACAGATATATGATATATGAACCGATATGGAAGTACTTAAGAGTACTGTACGCAACCTCCCATTGCCACATTGCTATCTCAAATTCCTAACAAATGAAGCGTAGTCCGTTCAGAAGGGAAACCCGAGTGTGGCTGATTGCGTCAGCTGATATTACACCAATTGGGTTCACACTCTAATTACATGCCGTCTATTCAGTCTACCAGCACTACACACGCTTCCTCCACGCCGGATGTCACGTGCTTGCCGTGTTGCTATGACTAGCGACCACACTCTGCGCCAGCTGTTTCTGATATCCCACCACCGCCCCCAGCCTCCACCTGTCTGCGTTTCTTCCATCAAGGGATTTGGTATAGCATATCGTGCTCACTACTTCATATCACGCTTGGCTCTGGCAGTAAGCTACCCTGAGGGAGCCCTAATGCCAAACCACGCAGTACTATAGTGTCTAAGGAATGGTAAAACGTGCACGTTGTGTTTTCTTTCTGAACTGACCGTACTACGTTTCTTAGACGTCACACACCCATTTAGGTATTTCGACTGCATATCCCGTCCATTTTTGTCGACGTCACCCACTCTGGTTGGAAGTGAAAACGACTTCAAAAGAGCCTGCGGTAAAACCACTGATCGGTTTAACACGTAAGTATCCATCCATGTTCCAGAGGACCGTAGAGGTTAGATTATATATCTGATATTACCGGGGAGAGCTCCATCATCTCATCTGCGGCTCAAATATCAAACCACCACACTAAATCCCTAGGCTGCAGAGACACATTCCCCCGAAAGGGAAATCAGAGGAGGAATTCATTCTATTCCTATGGAGACAGGTTCCCATCTCTTTCAACAGTATTAGTAGCACTCGTCTAATTCGGTCTGTCATGGACCGTTCGATTACTATTGGTGGTTGAAGCATTAAGGCGGAGTACAATACAGTACAGTGGGGATGTTTCTGATCAAGCAATTGATTCTTATCAGTATCCTGTGATTCTTATAAACAGAGATACAGTATATTTAACTCAGACAGTATGAGGGCACAAGGCCAGACCCAGATGCAGACACGGGAGGCAGATGGTTTGAGTCTTTGATATTTATTATATTCCAAAAGGGGTCGGCAAGAGAATGGTCGTGGACAGCGAAAAGGTCAAAACCAGTTCAGAGTCCAGGAGGTACAGAGTGGGAGGCAGGCTCGAGGTCAGGGCAGGGCAGAATGGTCAGGCAGGTGGGTAAAAAGTCCAGAAACAGGCAAGGCTCAACACCGGGAGGGCTAGAAAAAGAGAATCGAAAATCCAGGAGCACGGTGAAAAACATGCTGGTTGACTTGGAACATACAAGACGAACTGGCACAAAGAAACAGGAAACACAGAGATACAGTGCCTTGCGAAAGTATTCAGCCCCCTTGAACTTTGCGACCTTTTGCCACATTTCAGGCTTCAAACATAAAGATATACAACTGTATTTTTTTTGTGAAGAATCAACAACAAGTGGGACACAATCATGAAGTGGAACGGCATTTATTGGATATTTCAAACTTTTTTAACAAATCAAAAATGGAAAAATTGGGCGTGCAAAATTATTCAGCCCCCTTAAGTTAATACTTTGTAGCGCCACCTTTTGCTGCGATTACAGCTGTAAGTCGCTTGGGGTATGTCTCTATCAGTTTTGCACATCGAGAGACTGAAATTTTTTCCCATTCCTCCTTGCAAAACAGCTCGAGATCAGTGAGGTTGGATGGAGAGCATTTGTGAACAGCAGTTTTCAGTTCTTTCCACAGATTCTCGATTGGATTCAGGTCTGGACTTTGACTTGGCCATTCTAACACCTGGATATGTTTATTTTTGAACCATTCCATTGTAGATTTTGCTTTATGTTTTGGATAATTGTCTTGTTGGAAGACAAATCTCCGTCGCAGTCTCAGGTCTTTTGCAGACTCCATCAGGTTTTCTTCCAGAATGGTCCTGTATTTGGCTCCATCCATCTTCCCATCAATTTGAACCATCTTCCCTGTCCCTGCTGAAGAAAAGCAGGCGCAAACCATGATGCTGCCACCACCATGTTTGACAGTGGGGATGGTGTGTTCAGGGTGTTGCTTTTACGCCAAACATAACGTTTTGCATTGTTGCCAAAAAGTTCAATTTTGGTTTCATCTGACCAGAGCACCTTCTTCCACATGTTTGGTGTGTCTCCCA
Organism: Oncorhynchus gorbuscha; assembly: GCF_021184085.1. Taxonomy (NCBI): domain Eukaryota; kingdom Metazoa; phylum Chordata; class Actinopteri; order Salmoniformes; family Salmonidae; genus Oncorhynchus; species Oncorhynchus gorbuscha. The sequence goes on from NC_060184.1 coordinate 38,834,561, forward strand.
GGTGGATTGTGGCAAACTTTAAACGACACTTTTTATGGATATCTTTAAGAAATGGCTTTCTTCTTGCCACTCTTCCATAAAGGCCAGATTTGTGCAATATATGACTGATTGTTGTCCTATGGACAGAGTCTCCCACCTCAGCTGTAGATCTCTGCAGTTCATCCAGAGTGATCATGGGCCTCTTGGCTGCATCTCTGATCAGTCTTCTCCTTGTATGAGCTGAAAGTTTAGAGGGACGGCCAGTTCTTGGTAGATTTGCAGTGGTCTGATAGTCCTTCCATTTCAATATTATCGCTTGCACAGTGCTCCTTGGGATGTTTAAAGCTTGGGAAATCTTTTTGTATCCAAATCCGGCTTTAAACTTCTTCACAACAGTATCTCGGACCTGCCTGGTGTGTTCCTTGTTCTTCATGATGCTCTCTGCGCTTTTAACGGACCTCTGAGAGTATCACAGTGCAGGTGCATTTATACGGAGACTTGATTACACACAGGTGGATTGTATTTATCATCATTAGTCATTTAGGTCAACATTGGATCATTCAGAGATCCTCACTGAACTTCTGGAGAGAGTTTGCTGCACTGAAAGTAAAGGGGCTGAATAATTTTGCACGCCCAATTTTTCAGTTTTTGATTTGTTAAAAAAGTTTGAAATATCCAATAAATGTCGTTCCACTTCATGATTGTGTCCCACTTGTTGTTGATTCTTCACAAAAATATACAGTTTTATATCTTTATGTTTGAGGCCTGAAATGTGGCAAAAGGTCGCAAAGTTCAAGGGGGCCGAATACTTTCGCAAGGCACTGTATATACACCGGGGATAACAAGCGACACCTGGAGGGGGTGGAGACAATCACGAGGACAGGTGAAACAGATCAGCGTGTGACAGAGTGACTATTAGAATGGAGCCACTGGCTACCAGTCGTTATGTGCCTGTAGCACAGGGACTGTGACTTGAGTCTGTCGTTGTGTCTGTGCTCTGAAGAGAAGCTCAGGTCAATAAAACCGAGAGGCTGCCCCCCTTCACCAAACTGCTCCCCTGACAATAGAAGGCTCCTGGAACAAATGTGTTGGTCTCAAGCAACACACTGATTCAGACAGAGTACAGAAGAAATACAGCATTTCAACCACACTGGTCCAAGCCGAACCAATCCAATCCCTCTGTCAGTCTGCCATCCATTCTCTATCTTTATTGAACTAGTAGCAGTAACATCGCCCCAACTAAGGCTGGGCGATATTCAGCATCATCAATACTGGTATGGAGCCACATACGGGTACAGATTTATACAATATCGTCTTGAACAATATGTTGTGACAGTGCTAAATGAAATGAAAAGGTCTATAAACTGGACGACTTCACTAGAACTTTCATTGCTCAGAAACATAAAAAAGGGTCAAATACCACCATACTGTCAAAAATGTGAAAAATATTGTGATAAGATGTTTGACCATGTCGCCCAGCCTTAATTTTAATCATACTGGTCTTTGTCAGGCAGAGTCTTCATCAAAGCTGCGCAGACAACCTCTCTGTCCAGTCTCTACCATCTCTGTCTTTATTGAGCTAGTAGTAATGCAACAACATTTCAACCGAGCTGAGCTGAGCAGACAGTGTGCCATGGACACAGGCTGTGTCCAATCAGAACCTGGTGATCTGTGACTGCTGACACAATGAACTCTTCGTGAGGGCTTTATCTAGTCTTTACTGTCCATGGTGTGTCTGTGTGTATCTGTCTGTCTGTCTGTCTGTCTGTCTGTCTGTCTGTCTGTCTGTCTGTCTGTCTGTCTGTCTGTCTGTCTGTCTGTCTGTCTGTCTGTCTGTCTGTCTGTCTGTCTGTCTGTCTGTCTGTCTGTCTGTCTGTCTGCCTGAGCGCTAGAGTGTTACTAAAGCAGTCAGAACATTCACATACCGCAGGGGAGACAAAGTTCTTTTTTATATATATTTATTTTTTCAATTATTTTGGGGTGATTCTTCTGTTCCCCCCTCTATAGTCAACTAATTCAACAAATTCAATGAATTTGGCACTTTATTAAAAAAACTAAAGCAGTTCATACAGTCTCATAGAATGTTATGATTGGGGAGATGGCCTTCTGTCCAACACAGGGAAAGGGAAATAGGGAGACCTAGTCAGTTACACAACTGAATGCATTGAACTGAAATATGTCTTCTGCCAGAAGGGAAGTGCAGGGCGTGTGTGTATGTATGTGTGTACAGACAGCTGTCCCTAAGCTGATCCTTGATCAGGTTTAACGGCTCTTTCCAAGGTCAGAGACCTGACGAGCCGTGGGATTGGGCAGGAGTGACAGCTGCAGCAGTCAATCAGATCCATCGCCTCTGCTGCCAATCAACACCCTGCCACAGCTGATTTGGCAAGCACTCTCCCCGGGGGGGGGGGCAACGTCAGGTTTAGAGTGGACGCCTTCTGCTAGTGCTGTTTGAATCCCCTGCACTGACAGAAACCTTCCTTCCTATCTGCTTCATTCATTATATTAATGGCCTCACTGTATTTAATGGCCTTGTTCCAACACTGGCAAGGCTAGCAATGCTTTATTAGTGTCACGCACGCAGTGATATGTAACGTCCCACATGTAGAAGTATAGCGAGTCACACTCCCTGTCATACAAACAAGCACACATACACACACACAGACACACACACACACACACACACAGTCAATCGAAATCAAGACAGTCACCACAGGCGCAGGTTAACGAACACATACATGTTTACTGTAGGGTACACAGCTTCAGAAATTCCACAACAGCTTCAGAGTCATCTGCATCATTGACGAAAGCCTCACTTCACAACAGACCAAACACCAACTGTACAAGGTCTGCAAAGTGTTTGTTATCAATCCTGTTCTATTAGAGCTACTATCGTTTCTCAATGCTCTACACAACGACACCGAACGGACAGAGGGCGGAAAAGGAGGAGAAATGTCAGCCTTACCCGTAATCATCCAACGAGTACATGGCCTCAGAGAGAAGGAGAGGAGAGGCAATTCTTAATGAGATGCAAGGAGGGAGGAGAGGATGGAGGGGAGGAAGAGGGGATACAAATCTGACAACGGTCAAGGAGGCCAATGCCGCTCCTTTCACCCCGATTCTTGACATATACACACAGATAGAGACAGACAGAGAGAGAGAGAGAGAGAGAAAGAGAGAGAGAGACAGACAGAGAGACAGTGACAGAGAGAGAAAGAGAGCGAGAGAGAGAGACACAGAGAGAGACAGAGAGACAGTGACAGAGAGAGAAAGAGCGTGAGAGAGAGAGACAGAGAGAGACAGTGACAGAGAAAGAGAGCGAGAGAGAGAGCAAGAGAGAAAGAGAGCGAGAGAGCCATAGAGAGAGACAGAGAGAGAAAGAGAGCGAGAGAGAGACAGAGAGAGAAAGAGAGCGAGAGAGAGCAAGAGAGAGCCAGAGAGAGAGAGAGCGACAGAGAGAGAAAGAGCGCGAGAGAGAGAGACAGAGAGAGAAAGAGCGAGAGAGAGAGACAGAGAGAGAAAGAGCAAGAGAGAGAGTGTGAGAGAGAGCGACAGAGAGAGAAAGGAAGTAAAGGAGAGGGAGTATAAAGATCTGTGACGTCCCTTGTCTTCTTGGGTAACTCACACATGCTCATCCTCTCAGGGGATTGAACGGTCTTGGTACACACAGACACACAAACTGACACACACTCTCTCTCTGACACAAATGCACACATAGGCCTAGAGGATGAATCACACAAGCTGATCTTTTTAATTACCACACACTGCAGGGAGCTGGCAGATGGGATATAGGGAAAGTGTGTGTGTTTGTGTGTGAGAGAGAGAAAGGGAGAGACAGAAACGGCTGTTGGACGGAGAGGACCAAGATGCAGTGTGGTAAGTGTCCATGTTAGATTTAATCGATAAGCTGAACACTGAAACAGACCGTAAGCACAACCGAAACAGTCCTGTCTGGTAGAGAGACAGAAAACAACAACCACAACTCAAGTGGGAAAAACAGGCTGCCTAAGTATGGTTCTCAATCAGAGACAACGATTGCCAGCTGCCTCTGATTGGGAACCATACCAGGCCAAACATATAGAAATGGAAAACATAGAACACAAAACATAGAATGCCCACCCCAACTCACCCCTGACAAAACTAAAACAGAGACATAAAAAAGGAACTAAGGTCAGGACGTGACAGAGAGAGAGAGAGAGAGAGGGGGTAGAGTAAAAGGGGGAACATTTTCTCTCATTCACTAAGACTTGATTACCTCTAACTGTTCTCTGAGGATTATTCTGACACAATACACTGCAAATGTACAATGCGCTTTTACGATCAGTGACAAGTTACAACGTATATTTGTAGCAAACAGAGTGGAGAGATAAAAATGGCTACATTGGACCTTTAACGTGCTATGCTGCATCAGTTGGGCTTTCTTTTCAAAAATGGCTAGGTAGGTAATTAAGCAATAAGGAGGTGTGGTATATGGCCAATGTATCACGGCTAAGGGCTGTTGTTAGGCACGACGCAACACAGAGTGCCTGGATACAGCCCTACATATAACACGGCTGTGTTATATTGGCCATATACCACAAACCCCAGAGGTGGCTTATTGCTATTATAAACTGGTTTCCAACGTAATTAGAGCAGTAAAAATACATGTTTTGTCATACCGTGGTATACGTCTCATATACCATGGCTTTCAGCCAATCAGCATTCAGGGCTCCAAGCACCCAGTTTATAATTAACGTTAGTTAATTAGCTAATGTTTAAGATAAGAGGGCATCAGTTCGTGGGAGCCCAAACTGATCCAAATGAAGCATGCATAACCAATTCAACCTTTACAAAAAGACAGTTCACTAACGTTTTTTTACTCATATCCATTTTTTTCCCGGCCTTCTGAAAATACATCTGATCTGTTGCGATTGAATTGGTGCGTTCTCTCCTGACTGAGTATGACATTGACCTGCAAGTCAGATAACAACTGTGTGCACAGTGCGGAAGACGCAGAATCTCATGCCAACGAGAGGTAGGCCTAGTGATGAGACGCTAGGCTCTTTTAACTGACTGATATTTTGGACTCGTTCAGTCAAAAGAACGAATCTTTCGACTAATTTTGTTCATTTAAGCCAGTAACGCCCAGAGCACACAGGAACCCCTACCGGGGAACAATTAACTGAAAACGTGAAAGAGTCATGATTCTCCAAGCCTCTCGCCCACATGTCGTTCGCCATGGTGGGCTTCTTGAAGCTGTCATTTGTGACTGAGACTTGTAAACGTGTGCTTTAAACAACGCACATTTGTTGATTGCTAGGCATACAAACGCGATCATTTCTTGATACATTTTAAACGAGGTCTAGCGGGAGCCGCAACCGGACTAGATTGTGAACGACTGTTGGCGGAATGCATTGCTTGACTGCAGTGTGGGTGATCAACACAATATCATTTGCCGAACTGCAGGCTATCATATGAACTAGACTTTTCGAAGTGCCATCTTTCTTTTATTATTTTGGTGTGCTTTAGTATGGTTCTCAATGCACAATCACCTTTCCCCCCCCCCAATCCCATCAATAAAATAATTGTATTTAAGTCACACAAGTTTTACTGTAAGTGAAGTTTGAAATGCATTTGTTATTACAAAATGTGTAATGTGACAGGTATTTTAACATGACACTTTTTTTTACACACACAAAAAAAAACGTTTTTAGATTTTCAGTCATTTTTCTGAAATGAAGGGGATGATGACGCAATCTTTACGAGAGGGAGTATAATCTGATTTGATTGGTCCTCAACTCATGGCTCAGGATGAATGGAGTTAGCCCATTGGGTTAGCCTGCCCTGGAGAAGGTTAGTTCTGAAAGATTCATTGATATAGAAATGTCCCGGGTTTAAAAGTGATCCACCTTCGTGGTACAGGTTATTCCGAGTTGAACTCAGAGTTGACCAAAGTTACCGTGCTAACTCCTCAAACCTGATTTGTAGCTCAGCGGTCCCGGTTAATGTCAACTCGAACGTTGTCATTAAAACCTTGATTGATTGGTTGACAAGATGAACTCTGCTCATTGATCAACCGTGCTGCAGCGGCCACTCAAGACTTTATCTGCTTGCGTTTTATTCAGCCCGCCACCCTAACCCCATTGACTCTATGAGACCGTTGTTTACCGCGGCCTGTCTGTAAACACCATTAATCCTGCTGTAGGACTTGTTGCAGCCAGCACATGCAGGCCAAACAAACGACTAAAACGAAAAACAAATCATGGCTCTCGAGTCAATAAAAAGACTCGTTCAAAAAGAAAGAACCGTTCGCAAACTGCTCATCACTAAACCTGGCCTACCCTATTCTAATATCCGTAGGCTACATCTGCGTGGCACCATCAGCATTCAGATGTTTATAAAACAGCTTTCGCAATATTAAATCATAGGCTTTATTAATTGAGTGACAACCAATGTAATTTGCTGGGTCATTGTTACCAGATGCGCTGTAGAAAATACATGTTTTACCGGCGGAGCTGTAACCCCCCCCCTAATCTGATAGTAGTAGATTATGAGTCTGCCCTATGGCTCAGCTCACATCAAATCAAATCAAATTGTTTTGGTCACATACACATGGTTAACAGATGTTATTGCGAGTATAGTGAAATGCACATACTACATGACAAAGCAAAAACAGTAAAAAATAAATTTAAAAAATACTCTTTACACAGTACTTTGTTTAAGCACATTTGGCAACGATTACAGCCTTGAGTCTTCTTGAGTATGACGCTACAAGCTTGGCACACCTGTATTTGGAGATCCTCTCGACCTCTGTCAGGTTGGATGGGGAGCGTCGCTGCACAGCTATTTTCAGGTCTCTCCAAAGATTTTTAGATCGGGTTCAAGTCTGGGCTCTGGCTGGGCCACTCAAGGACATTCAGAGACTTGTCCCGAAGACACTCCTTCGTTGTCCTGGCTGTGTGCCAGGTCGTTGTCCTGTTGGAAGGTGAACATTCACCCCAGTCTGAGGTAATTTTTTCATCAAGGATCTCTCTGTACTTTACTCCGTTCATCTTTCCCTCAGACCCTGACCAGTCTCCCAGTCCCTGCCGCTGAAAAACATGATGCTGCCGCCACCATGCTTCACCGTGGGGATGGTGCCAGGTTTCCTCTAGACGTGATGCTTGTCATTCAGGCCAAAGAGTTCTATCTTGGTGTCATCAGACCAGAGAATCTTGTTTCTCATGGTCTGAGAGTCTTTAGGTGCCCTTTGGCAAACTCCAACTTGGCTGTCATGTGCCTTTTACTGAGGAGTGGCTTCCATCTGGCCACTCTACCATAAAGGCCTGATTGGTTGAGTGCTGCAGAGATGGCTATCCTTCTGGAAGATTTCCACATCTCCACAGAGGAACTCTGGAGCTCTATCAGAGTGACCATCGGGTTCTTGGTCACCTCCCTGACCAGGGCCCTCTACCCGATTGCTGAGTTTGGCCGGGCTGTGTTTAGGACGAGTCTTGGTGGTTCTAAACTTCTTCCATTTAAGAATGATAGAGGTCACTTGGGGACATTCAATGCTGTAAAAAAATGTTGGTACCCTTCCCCAGATCTGTGCCTTGACAAAATCCTCTCTCGGAGCTCTACGGACAACTCCTTCGACCTCACGGCTTGGTTTTTGCTCTGACATGCACTGTCAACTGTGGGACATTATATAGACAGGTGTGTGCCTTTCCAAACTGTTTATGCTTTATCATTATGGGTTATTGTGTGAAGGTGTCTGAATACTTACCGACTACCGTCTGCACTGTACGCCTCCCTACCACTGAGGAAGTACAGTTCCCGCTCAGCCCAGTCAAAACTGTTCGCTGCTCTGGCTCCCCAATGGTGGAACAAACTCCCTCACGACGCCAGGACAGCGGAGTCAATCACCACCTTCCGGAGACACCTGAAACCCCACCTCTTTAAGGAATACCTAGGATAGGATAAAGTAATCCTTCTCACCCCCCCCCCCTTAAAATATTTAGATGCACTATTGTAAAGTGGTTGTTCCACTGGATGTCATAAGGTGAATGCACCAATTTGTAAGTCGCTCTGGATAAGAGCGTCTGCTAAATGACTTAAATGTAAATGTAAATGTATGTCCAGGCCACTAGTTCAACTAGCTCTTACAGTCTCACGGGTCAAAGGTTGCATGTTCAAATCGCTGGATTTGAACATGCAACCTTTGGCACCAGAAACAGATGCGTACAACCATCCGCCATCAGCAACCTAGCAAATCCCGAAATCTACTTGAAGGTAACAGCACTCACTGGTGCACCTAGTGGCTGATTTCCGCATCGTCTCCAGATGTCCTCTGACATGGCTGGACGTCGAATACTGTATCAAGGGTGACCTGGCTGAGTTTCAATGTATGATTCAAACCTTGATTGGCAAACAAAGATTTTTGACCTTATTCCCATCTCTCTCTCTACTGTCTCTAGTAGCTTACTCTCTCTCTGGTGCACAGAGTAGTAGGGGCTACCATGGAACTAGAATGACAGTAAATTGAATTATATCGGGTGGTCACCCCGAGCCCAGCAGAAACTAGCACACATACGGGTCACACGCCACCAACCACACACGCCAACACACATCAACCCAAATCAATACGCATCGAGCCAGATCGATGGCCCACACGCTTTCAGTGCTTAATGAAATGTCCTAACTCACTCACTAGGATATTTAAGTGCATCCGTTATCTACACTATATGACCAAAAGTATGTGGACACCTGCTCATCGAACATCTCATTCCAAAATCATGGACATTAATATGATGTTGGTCCCCCCTTTGCTGTTATAACAGCCTCCACTCTTCTGGGAAGGCTTTCCACTAGATGTTGGAACATTGCTACCGGGGACTTCCATTCAGCCACAAGAGCTTTAGTGAGGTCGGGCACAGATGTTCGGCCAGTGCAGGCCAGTCAAGTTCTTCCACACCGATCTCCACAAACCATTTCTGTATGGAGCTCGCTTTGTGCATGGTGGATTTGTCATGCTGAAACAGGAAAGGACAGAATCGTCTAGAATGTCATTGTATGCTGTAGCATTAAGATTTCCCTCCACTGGAACTAAGAGGCCTCGCCCAAACCATGAAAAACAGCCCCAGACCATTATTTCTCCTCCACCAAACTTTACAGTTGGCCAAATCCAGATTCGTCCGTTGGACTGCCAGATGGTGAAGCGTGATTCATCACTCCAGAGAACACGTTTCTAGAATAGAAAACAGCACTTGAATCAGACTATTGTTTCAGGGATACTATGGTTGGTGCATATGAGTTTGTGTCTTAATGTTTTTTATATTTTTTTATCATGTGTTGGTCATTGTTGCATGTTCTGTCATTGTAAATCATTGATGATGCATGCTGTGATAAATACATTTCCTAAATAGGGATTAACAAACTAATATTGTACTCTACTCTCACTGTTCGGCGGTCCCGTTCTGTGAGCTTGTATGGCCTACCACTTCGCGGCTGAGCTGTTGTTGCTCCTAGACATTTCCACTTCACAATAACAGCACTTACAGTTGACCGGGTCAGCTCTAGCAGGACAGACATTTGACAAACTGACTTGTTGGAAAGGTGGCATCCTATGACGGTGCAATGTTGAAAGTCACTGAGCTCTTCAGTAAGGCCATTTCTACTGCCAATGTTTGTCTATGGAGATTCCATGGCTGTGTGCTCCATTTTATACACTTGTCAGCAACGGTTCTGGCTGAAATAGCCAAATCCACTCATTAGAAGGGGTTTCCACATACTTCTGGATATACAATCTAGAAACAAACGACAGCTAGCCAGGAGTGTTATGCTATGAATGGGATCTGCTGGAGAAAAAATAAATTACCTAAACTTGTGTTTTACAGTATATGTACAGCGTTACAGACTGACACCAGCTCCACTTCTTCCATTGCGGTTCCTCTAAACTCCTTCGGCTGTCAGCCAGAAGTGTTATGCTGTGAATGGGATCTGCTGGAGAAAAATAAATTACCTAAACTTGTGTTTTACAGTATATGTACAGCGTTACAGACACCAGCGCCACTTCTTCCATTGCGGTTCCTCTAAACTCCTTCATCGTTACCAGCGGACGTGACGAATGAGTCTCTCCGCTCGTTAGTCTCTTGTCAGTGGTCGGTTTACTGTCTCCTCGTTAAAGGTTTTTAACTGATTAGTGTCACAGCAGCAGATTAACACGAGATCACAGTCACAGTACAGACAATCAATCAGCAATTAACAGGAGACAGTAATACCATCACACAGAGAAAGAGAGAGAGGGGGGGGGGATGGGACTCTATATTCATAGCAATGAGAGAGTACTATCTGAGGTCTCTATTGGTGTGACTTTGTGGAGCTCACGGAATGCTGAGAAAAGAGTGACATCAAGTTAACTTGAAACATTAATTTGAACACACAGGAAACAAACAAAAAAAACAGAACGAGACACACACGTACACACACACACACGTACACACACACACACGTACACACACACACACGTACACACACACACACACACACACACACACACACACACACGTACACACACACACACACGTACACACACACACACACACGTACACACACACACACACACACGTACACACACACACACGTACACACACACACACGTACACACACACACACGTACACACACACACACACGTACACACACACACACACGTACACACACACACACACACACACGTACACACACACACACACACACACACACACACACACACACACACACACACACACACACACACACACACACACACACACACACACACACACACACACACACACACACACACACACACACACACACACACACACACACACACACACACACACACACACACACACACACACACACACACACACACATCATGCCATGCGAACAGGCTTAAACCGTGCTTACCGTCACCATACAAACATATGTCCCCCAAAATACCCACTCACACACATCCTGAGAGACCCCAATGTGGGAATCGTTTGTGGATTTAAAAGGACACTCCTAATCCAGCAGTAGTAGAAGACTGCAGGACAACTGGCAGCCCAATGAGTTCCCCATGGATGTACACTAACCAACCTGCTACTGACTGACAGACCGCTGGAAACTCTCACTGATCACCTGCTAATAGGATTAACATGTAATAAGATGTAATAAGATGACTGGGACACACACTGTAAAGGGGTTACTGGGAGTTTGACAGTAGCTTACAGGCAGCTCATGGCAAGTAAAATTCTGTATTTCATATTACAGTACATCTACTGTAATATAAATATGGTAATACACAAATACGGATTCAAAACAAGTACTGTCTAAGACACACAGTACAATACCGTAAAATTGACTTTCCATGAAAACTTTCTATTCAAACTGACAAATTGACTTTCCATTCTCGTGAACATGATGGTGCTCTCCGTTTTGCTCTACGACCCCCACAAGTGTCACGGGACTCGTCTGACACACCTAGTCATTCAAGGGTTTTTCTCTGTTTTACTATTTTCTACATTGTAGAATAATAGTGGAGACAAACTACGAAATAACACATATGGAATCATGAAGTAACCAAAAAAGTGTTAAAATATATTTTCAATTTGAGATTCTTCAAAGTAGCCACCCTTTGCCTCGATGACAGCTTTGCACTCTTGGAATTCTCTCAACCAGCTTTATGAGGTAGTCACCTGGAATGCATTTCAATTAACAGGTGTGCCTTGTTAAAAGTTCATTTGTGGAATTTATTTCCTTCTTAATGCGTTTGAGCCAATCAGTTGTGTTGTGACAAGGTAGGGGTGGTATACAGAAGATAGCCCTATTTGGTAAAAGACCAAGTCCCATATTATGTCAAGAACAGTTCAAATAAGCAAAGGAAAACGACAGTCCATCATTACTTTAAGACATGAAGGTCAGTCAGTCCGGACAATTTCAAGAACTTTTAAAGTTTCTTCAAGTGCAGTCGCAAAAACCATCAAGCGCTATGAGGAAACTGGCTCTCATGAGGACTGCCACAGGAAAGGAAGACACAGAGTTACCTCTGCTGCAGAGGATAAGTTCATTAGAGTTAGCCTCAGAAATTGCAACCCAAATAAATGCCTCAGAGAGAGTTCAAGTAAGAGACACATCTCAACAACTGTTCAGAGGAGACTGCATGAATCAGATCTTCATGGTCAAATTGCTGCAAAGAAACCACTACTAAAGGACACCAATAAGAAGAAGAGTCTTGCTTGGGCCAAGAAATGGACATTGGACCGGTGGTCTAAATTTGAGATTTTTGGTTCCAACCACTGTCTTTATGAGACACAGCGTAGGTGAACAGATGATCTCCGCATTTTGTGGTTCCCACTGTGAAGCATGAAGGAGGTGGTGTGATAGTGTGGGGGTGCTTTGCTGGTGACACATTTATTTAGAATTCAAGGCACACTTAACCGGCATGGCTACGACATCATTCTGCAGTGATACGAAATCCCTTCTGGTTTGCGCTTAGTGGGACTATTATTTGTTTCTCAACAGGACAATGACCCAAAACACACCTCCAGGCTGTGTAAGGGCTATTTGACCAATAAGGAGAGTGATGGAGTGCTGCATCAGATGACCTGGCCTCCACAATCACCCGACCTCAACTCAATTGAGATGGTTTGAGATGAGTTGGACAGCAGAGTGAAGGAAAAGCAGCCACAAGTGCTCAGCATATGTGGGAACTCCTTCAAGACTGTTGGAAAAGCATTCCAGGTGAAGCTGGTTGAGAAAATGCCAAGAGTGTGCAAAGCTGTCATCAAGGCAAAGGGTGGCTACTTTGAAGAATCTCAAATTTAAAATATATTTTGATTTGCTTAACACTTTTTTGATTCCATACGTGCCACTTCATAGTACTGTCTTCACTATTACTCTACAATGTAGAAGATAGTAAAATAAATAAAAACCCTTGAACGAGTAGGTGTGTCCATACTTTTGACTGGTACTGTACTTTTTTAATATACCTAAAGGGGTCCTAAAATTCCAAATCAATAATATCTGTAGTATGACCATATTTAAAAATTCCATATGTCCGTTTAGACCCCCCCCCCATTCACTACGTTAATGTGCCAGAAACAGCAATATTTGTTCAATTAAGCAAAACCCCAAAACTCAAATAGAAAACTCTATCAGCGATTTGAAATTCATCATTAACGTGACTAAATACAGGTCACTGTGTGTGAACCAACAGTGAAAACAGCTTTTAGTCCCGTATAGGCTGATTCTGCATGGAAACTGTGTCTGCATTTCAAATGTCAACCTATTACCTATATATAGGGAATAGGGTGCCACTTGGGATGCTATGGGCCATGGACAAAAGTTGCACACTCGGTTATATAGGGTGGTATTGGGACGCAACCAGTGAAGTTCTGAGTCTGTAACCTTGACTAATGTATGCTTGACCTTTAGAGCTGACTTCATCTGGTTAAAATCAATGGTCACTAGGTCACTGTTGGAGAGACCAACAATCACTTGCAGGCCTACACACAGCATGGAGGCTCACATGTGTTGACAGTTGGTCACAGTACACAGACACAGGCACAATCGATCAAGAATGTACATGAAAGCAAAACAAACACACACACACACACACACACACACACACACACACACACACACACACACACACACACACACACACACACACACACACACACACACACACACACACACACACACACACACACACACACACACACACACACACACACACACACACACACACACACACACACACACACACACACTACTAAACCAACACAAATGAATGGTTGAACCACAGTCAACGATGCCACCTACAGTACATCTCTATAACCGTATACATGAACATGTTTTAATCCCCAGACAGAACTGGGTGAATAGACACAGACATTATATAACCACTGTAGTCAGTCAGTTGGGGTTAGCTTATGTTAGGTTAGCTTAGCTTAGTTTAGCTTAGGTTAGCGTAGGGCACAGTAAGGGTTAGAGCATACAGGAAC